>NC_067414.1:6646617-6948523 GCF_009764475.1 Pristis pectinata
GTCCTCTCTTCGGGCAACACCTGTAAGTGCTGAGGCCCTGTGCATTGGGCAGAGCTCACCATTCGTACGCCTAATACCAGTTGCTCGAGACAGACTCTATTCCAAACTTCCTTACTGCAAAACAGACGAATGGAGGACTGGTTTCAAGGATGTTCACAAAGCCTCCATGAAAGAGTGCAACATTTACCACCTGGGCGTGGGAACCTCTGGCCCGCAACCACTCATAATAAGGAAGGAGCATTCGGGGGGGGGGGGGGGGGGGCATCCTGAACCTCAAGTCCACCTGTGGCAGTCTGTGCATCCTACAGTGGCCTTATCAGCCACCTCAGAACCCACAGACTGGGGATGGAAACGAGTAACCCTTGATCCAGAGAGACTGCCTGAGAAGAAGAGACTTGATATTTCATGTCTATAGAACTCTGGTTAGGCTGCATTTAGAGTATTGCGTACAATTCTGGTCACCTCACTATACAAGGCTTTGGAGACGGTGCAGAGGAGGTTTACTAGGATGCTGCCTGGATCAGAGTGCATGTGCTATCAAGAGAGGCTGGACAAACTTGGGCTCTTTTCTCTGGAGCGGTGGAGGCTGAGGGGTGATCTGTTGGAAGTGTATAAAATGATGAGGGGCATAGATAGGGTGGACAAGCAATACCTTTTTCCTATTATTGAGCGATCCAATACCAGAGGGCATGCATTTAAGGTGAGAGGGGGTAGGTTCAGAACAGACGTGAGGGGCACGTTTTTTACTCAGAGTGGTGGATGCCTGGAATGCGTTGCCTGATAGGGTGGTGGAGGCAAAATCATTGGGGGCTTTCCAGAAGGACTTGGATGGGCACATGAATGAGAGGAAAATGGAGGGAGTTGGGCATTCTGTAGGTAAGAGGGAATAGCTATATCAGCACAACATTGTGGGCTGAAGGGCCTGTTCTGTGCTGTATTGTTCTATGTTCTAAATGAGTAACTTACAGGCTTTGATTCTGCCTTGACAATTATTTCCCTGTGTTTTGAACTCACCCAGCAGTTTCTCTGTATTTACCTCATTAATTTAAGCACCTGAATTAGTTCATCTCTCAACGCTTGGCTCAGGGGAGTACAAGCCCGTGTTTATGGAAGGCACAGATTAATGCTCCGACCCTGGAGTTGTACAGGTGATCCTGCTGCACCTGCTCCAAGATCCAACCCTCATTCCTGAGGCACGGAGCCCAACATTGATTACAGTATTCCTGACGGAGTCTGACCAAACCTCTGGAAAACTGAAGAACAGCCTTTACTTTTCCATTGCATTTTTTTTATATATATTACTTTTGTACCTATCTACTCACTTGCAGTGACATGTATATCCTGACTCCAAATTCCATTTCCTGAGTTTTATTTTTGAATGTTCAGTTAATAAGATCATAATTCCACATTTTGAAGTCCATCTGCCAGAGGTTTTCCCACTGAATTAATCTATGTTCTTCTGCAACTTCCCATTTCCATCTTCTTGAAGTGTTAACTGGTTGAGTGGTGTTGCAACAACAACCTCACACTCAACATCTGCAAGACCAAGGAGTTGATTGTGGACTTCAGGAAGGGGAAATCGGGAGAACACACACCAGTCCTCACTGAGGGGTCAGCAGTGGAAAGGGTGAGCAGCCTCAAGTTCTTGGGCGTCAGCATCTCAGAGGATCTATCCTCAGCCCAACACATAGATGCAATCACGAAGAAGGCTCTACTTCATTACGAGTTTGAGGAGATTCAGTATGTTACCAAAGATTCTTACCAATTTCCACAGATGCACAGTGGAGAGCATTCTGACTGGTTGCTTCACTGCCTGGTATGGAGGCTCCAATGTGCAGGATCACAAGAGGCTGCAGAGGGTTGTAGACTCAGCCAGCTCCACCACGAGCACAACCCTCCCCACCGTCGAGGTCATCTTCAAGAGGCGGCGCCTCAAGAAGGCGGCATCCATCATTAAGGACCCTTACCACCCAGGACATGCCCTCTTCTGGTTACTACCATCAGGGAGGAGGTACAGGAGCCTGAAGACCCACACTCAATGATTCAGGAACAGCTTCTTCCCCTTCGCCATCAGATTTCTGAACGGTCCATGAACCCATGAACACTACTTCATTGTTCCTTTCTTTTTGCACTATTTATTTACTTTTGTAATTTATAGTAGTTTTATGTCTTTGCACTGTGCTGCTGCCAGAAAACAATAAATTTAATGTCGTATTATTCAATGATATTAAATCTGATTCTGATTACATAGATAAGCAACAGTCTATTCTTAAACACTGATATACATGATGAAACATTGATTCCCCCAGTACAGTTCCCCAGAGACTGTGTGTCATAACCCTGTTTTATCCCTATTAAAAATCAGAATACCACAGATGCTGGAAGTCTGAAATAAAACCAGGGAATGCTGTAAGCACTCAGCAGGTCAGGCAGCATCTGTGGAAAGTGAAACAGGGTTAACATTCTGATGAAGGCTCAGTGACGTGAAACATTGACTGGGCTTCTCTTTCCACGGACGCCTCCTGACCTGTTGAGTATCTCCAGTAATTTCTCCCTTCACAACAAACACACAGGAATACACGCAGAGATCTGGAGATTTTTGCTAGGAATGTACTGATAATTTGCACTGTGCATCATATTGAGGATAGAAACATCCAGTAACACAACTGGAGGAGACCTTGTCTTTGCTGACACGGTGTAAGTTTGCCCACATCAGGTCACTTACACTGTTGGAGGTTGTGTGACTGCTTACTCGACGGGAATATGGGGAGGGGGAGTAAAATGGGATTAGTGTAGGATTGGTGTAAATGGTTGGGGTGGACCTGGTGGGCAGACGGGCCTGTTTCAGTGCTGTATGAACCTTGGGGCTGCATAGCGGCACAGCTAGTGGAGATGCTCCCTTGCAGTTCCAGGTTCGATCCTGATTTCCGGTGCCGACTGTGTGGAGTCTGCATGTTCTCCCTGTGACCACATGGGTTTCCCCTGGGTGCTCCAGTTTCAGAATCAGAATCAAAATTAGATTTAATATCACTGACATACGACATGAAATTTGTTGTTTTGCGGCAGCAGCACAGTGCAAAGACATAAAAATCTATAAATTATAAAAATAAATATTGCAAAGAAAAAGGAATAATGAGGTAGTGTTCATGGGTTCATGGACCGTTCAGAAATCCGATGGCGGAGGGGAAGAAGCTGTTCCTGAATCGTTGAGTGTGGGCCTTCAGGCTCCTGTACCTCCTCCCCGATGGCATGTCCCAGGTGGTGACGGTCCCTAATGATGGATGCCGCCTTCTTGAGGCACCGCCTCTTGAAGATGTCCTCGATGGTGGGGAGGGTTTTGCCCGTGACAGAACTGGCTGAGTCTACAACCCACATCCCTCCCATGTCCCAAAGACATGGGTTAATTGACTGCTAAAAATTGCCCCTAGTGTGCAGGTGAGTGGTAGAATCAGGGTGAAGTCGATGAGAATGTGGGGAGAATAAAATGGGATTGATATAAGTCAATGGTTGGACGTCAGCATGGATTCGATGGGCTGAAGGGCCTGTTCCCGTGCTGTATGACTTTAAGTTGTCTCCAAGCTGTGCTGGTAACATGCTAACCAAAAGGAGAGAGAAATCAATTCAAGGATGTTCTCAAACCCTCCTTGAAAAAGTGTAACAACCTCAATGTCCTTGGCTTGCAATCGTTCAAAATGGAGAAGGGACGTTTGAGATGGCATTGGGATTTCTGAGGCACAGAGACCTCAGCGGAGGAATCCAGACCTACCCAGCCAACCCCTCCCGCAGGAGAGTCTGTGAGTTCATCAAAACCCACAGAAATGAAACGAAAGCAAATCATTCTCCATCGCAAGGGTCAGCCTAAGAAGAAGTCACTGAACCCAACAAACTGGAGACACAAGAGACTGCAGATGCTGAAATCTGGAGCAACACACAAGATGCTGGAGGAACTCAACGGGTCAGGCAGCGTCTGTGGAGGGGAAAGGAAAGTCGACCCTTCATCTGGACTGAGTCAACTGTCCATTTCCCTCCACCGATGCTGCCTGACCCCCCTGAATTCCTCCAGCACTCTACATGCAAGCCCAACAAACTGTTGATCCGGCCTCAAAGCCAATCTCACACACTTTTTTAATTTTTGCTAATCTTTTTTTTCAAGGCGCAGCCTTATCAAATGCTTTCTGAAAGTCCTTAGAGATACCGTCCGCAAACACAACATGATCCTTCAAACTGGTGACCTCTTCCAAAGATTCAACCAGACTTGTCCTATCAGCCTGACCTTCATAAAATCAGCCAACGCTTTCAATTCAGTCTTCATTTCCCTGTTAATAGATTCCAGTAATTTTCCCACAAATCACAACAAGCCGTTACGAGCCAACACTGCATCACTTCCCTGGACAATATAGTCTTTCAGAGGATTCATATCCAAAATGGAAACCATTGATTCAGATGGGAAAATCCATACCAAAGACACAATGCAAAGTTCAACAGGTCCCAACCAGACTCACAATTAGTCTGAGGACTGCCAGCGGAGATTGTGGGGGCAGATACATTAGGGACATTTAAGAGACTCTTAGAGAGACACATGAATGATAGAAGAATGGAGGGCTATGTGGGAGGGAAGGATTAGATAGATATTAGAGCAGGATAAAATGTCGGCACAACATTGTGGGCCAAAGGGCTTGTACTGTGCTGTAATGTTCTATGTTCTATGAAATATGAAACAACATAAAACCCACCAGTTTAATGATCTGATAACCACTGATCAGAACCTGCCATAACTGTTTACCTCACTCATCCCAAGAACCAGACAAGAAACCAAAGAAGGCTTTGAACAACATGGAACATCCTGTATAAAAATACATTATCCTAATTTGTGCCATTTTTACTTGTGCCAGAATACTGATGTAAAGAAACAGACTGAATAGGCAAAAATATATATAGCTAGGAAATCTAATTCAAGGAGATATTCGGGGAGTTTGGTAAAGGGAACAGCACCTAAAAATGTAGTCGCCCATAAGAGGGAAAATTGCCCCCAACTTGCCTGCTTACTGTTACTGACCTCGAGGTGCGGTATTCATTAGCTCCATTCAACCAGTGGCCAGAAATGAAACTCCCTAACGCCTGGATATTTTCTGCAGCTTTCTCCGGGACCATTCCCCAAATCCCTTCAAGCCCATTTCATGGTTCAATCATGGGATTTAAGATCTGACCCGTCCTGTGCAAACACAAAGCTCAGCGCTGACTCAGGCCAACCTTGGCACCGAATGTTTCACCTACATTCAGAAAGTTATCTTGACAATGTACATGGATGGAACATGTTGTCTGGTCCTAGCGAGGACACTGTCAGTACTAGCGGTGTCCTTGAGGAAAGGTTGCTATCGTTACTTTTAACCTACTACACATCACTTCCCTTTAAAAAGCACTTCAACAACCATTCTTTCGCCCTTATTTGATTAATTCACATCGTGATTAGTTAACCCCATCATCACAGAACCGCCAATTAAACGCTCGGTCGCCACTTTCAAATCAAAGCACAACATGAAGTTGTGGAAGACCGAAAGGACTAGATGGATCACAGTGAAACAAGAGTCAGGGAGGAAACAAGAAAAGGTGCCAAATGCTGACCTCGGCCGGAGTAACAAAGAAAAATATATTGCAGAAACAGCGGTGTGTGTGCAATCAATGCAAAGCAGACTTCTTTTGGAAGGTCACGATTGACATTTGGCGGAAATCAGAGTACAAATGCAAGAATAAAATTAAAAACACGCATGGACTTGCTTCCTGGGCTGAAATGTAAAATATAGAAAGGCTCTCGGATCCGCACGCTGCCCGGGATCATGGCACACACGGTCCCGAGCCGTATCTCACATCACTCCCACTGAGCCGCCTTCTTGTGGAACAACAATCAAATAACATTTTATGCACACACAGATCATGATCCGCTGAGCAGCTGACCTCAAATGTAGGAAAACCTCGCTCACCTCGCGGAAAATCGAACTTCCCGGCAGCAGATATAGGAGGAAACTAACCCAGGTGCTCCTTCTCGGGAGGAAGCGGCGCCCAGAGCCCAGTCCTCAGCTCCCTCTCTCAGCCCAGCCACTCTCTGCAGAGGGAGAGAGAGAGCTGACAGGACCAGGGCGAGCAACATGTGATTGAGTTTCTGTCTTGTAATCCAGGCAACGTCACATCACAGCGCTCGCAAGTAACCAGATGCTCCGAGCTTCGCCCCGCTCCCCTGCACCTTCCTTGCTTTATCCTACCCTCCCCTCCTCTCCTCCCCCCTCCCCTCTCTCCCCCTCCTCCCCCTCCCTCTCCTCCCCCTCCCTCCCCGTCTCCCTCTCCTCCCTCCCCTCTCCCCCTCCCTCGCCCCCTGCCCCTCCCCCCCGCCCCTCCCCCCTCTTCCCCCACCCCCGCCTCCCTCTCCCCCCCTCCCTCTCCCCACTCCTTCCCCTCCTCCCTCCCCTCCTCCCACCCCCTCCCTCCCCCTCCATCTCCCCCCTCCCCTCCCCCTCCTCCCCCTCCCTCCCCCTCCATCTCCCCCCTCCCCTCCCCCTCCTCCCCCCTCCCTCCCCCTCCATCTCCCCCTCCCCCTCCTCCCCCTCCCTCTCCCTCCATCTCCCCCTTCCCTCCCCCACCCCCTCCCTCCCCCTCCATCTCCCCCTTCCCTCCCCCCACCCCCTCCCTCCCCCTCCATCTCCCCCCTCCCCTCCCCCCTCCCACCCCCTCCATCTCCCCCCTCCCCTCCCCCTCCTCCCACCCCCTCCATCTCCCCCCTCCTCCCACCCCCTCCCTCCCCTCCATCTCCCCCTCCCCTCCCCCTCCTCCCACCCCCTCCCTCCCCCTCCCTCCCCCTCCATCTCCCCATCCCCTCCCCCTCCTCCCACCCCCTCCATCTCCCCCCTCCCCTCCCCCTCCTCCCACCCCCTCCCTCCCCCTCCATCTCCCCCTCCATCTCCCCCCTCCCCTCCCCCTCCATCTCCCCCCTCCCCTCCCCCTCCCACCCCCTCCCTCCCCTCCATCTCCCCCTCCCTCCCCCTCCCTCCCCCTCCCTCCCCCTCCCCCTCCCTCCCCCTCCATCTCCCCCCTCCCTCCCCCTCCATCTCCCCCCTCCCCTCCCCCTCCTCCTCCTCCTCCCACCCCCTCCCCCTCCTCCTCCCCCCACCCCCTCCCTCCCCCTCCTCTCCGCCCCTCCCCCTCCTCCCCATTAACTCCTCTCCCTCATTCCCATCCTCCCCCCCCGCTTCACTCGCCTCTTCTCTTTCCCCCCCCGCTCCATTCCTCGTGTCCCCCTCCCTCACTCCTTTCATTCTCTCCCTCATTCCCCCTCCTTCCTTCACTCTTCGCACTTTCCCCCCTCCCTCCCCCTCCCTCACTCACTCCCCCCTCCCCCACTCCCCCTCCCTCACTCCCCCACACTCCCCATCCCCAATACCCCTCCTCCCTCACCACCCTCCTCCCTCTCCCCTCCTACCTCACACCCCTCCTCCTCCCTCACTCTCCATCCTCCTCCCTCTCCCCTCCTCCTCCCTCACTCCTCCTCCCTCTCCCCTCCTCCCTCTCCCCTCCTCCTCCCTCCCCTCCTCCTCCCTCCCCTCCCTCACCCCGTCCTCCCTCCCTCCCTCTCCCCTCCTCCCTCCTCCCCTCTCCCCTCCCTCCTCCTCCCCTCCCTCCTCACCTCCTCCCCTCCCTCCTCACCTCCTCCCCTCCCTCCTCACCTCCTCCCTCTCACCCCTCACTCACTCTCCCCCTCCTCCCTCACAACTTTTTTCTCCCCTCTCCCTACCACCCTCCCCCCCCCCCCCCAACTCCCACCCCCGTCTCTGCTCAGATTTGGCTGATACTCCGGCGCCCCAGCCCCACAATTGGACCTGACATCAGTCGGAGGACTCCCCCCTACCGCCGAGGGAGCCTGCCCTCCGCAGCTGCAGTGCCGGAGAGCAGGGAAAACCTCTTCTGCTTTAATCCTCTGAAGCAGCGCGCTGCATTGTTTTATCCCCCCATATCCTCCCTCCCCCCCCCCCCCCTTTGCAATTGCAACTCAATCGTTACCTTGGAAACAATATTTTTTATGTTGCAAATCCAGCCTCAAAATAACTTGAGATAAACCCCATGCAGGCAGGCACGGATAGATTGCATGTTTGGGTGCTGGTCTTTAGCGCTTGCTTTATACCCTCTATGTGTGTGTGTGTGTGTGTGTACAGACCGCCAGCTGTTGCAACGATCAGGGCTGCCCGATGCCAGCAAGCCGCTCGCCGGCTCTCCTCCCCTCCGCTCTCTTCCTGGAGCTCGGCCCCCGCTCACGCCACTCATCTGGCGGCTCCCAGCGCCAATCAGGACTCGGCGAGGCTGCTCCGGGAGGGAGGAGTGTTGAGGGAACTGGTGAAGCGGTGGCCGTAGAAACTAGAAGAGCAAACCCTTCATTCGTCCATCTCTGTCTCGATGCACTTGCTATTAAGCTATTAAGCAAATATTAAATTACTAGCATAGCTGATTTAGTTATGGTTATTTAATATCAATTAATTTCTCTAAAGAAATTCTGGCCTATTGAAAACTAACTTGTTTTCTTTCTAGAAAATGATAAGAGATTTCTTTCTACAAGATGATAAGAGGCATAGATCGAGTGGACAGTCAGAGACTTTTTCCCAGGGCCACAATGGCTAACACGAGGGGACATAAAGGTGATTGGAGGAAGGGATAAGGGGGATGTCAGGGGTAAGTTTTTTACACAGAGAGTGGTGGGTATGTGGAACACACTGCCGGCAGAGGTTGTGGGGGCAGATACATTAGGGACATTTAAGAGACTCTTAGGTAGACACATGAATGATAGAGAAATGGAGGGCTATGTGGGAGGGAAGGGTTAGATAGATCTCAGAGCAGGATAAAATGTCGGCACAACATTGTGGGCCGAAGGGCCTGTACTGTGAAGCTGCTCACCCTTTGCACTGCTGACCCCTTAATGAAGACTGGTGTGTGCCCTCCCTACTTCCCCTTCCTGAAGTCCCTTTAGAGAGGGTGCAGAGGAGATTTACCAGGATGCTGCCTGGATTGGAGAGCATGTCTTATGAGGATAGGTTGAGCGAGCTAGGGCTTTTCTCTTTGGAGAGAAGGTGGATGAGAGGTGACTTGATAGAGGTGTACAAGATGATAAGAGGCATAGATCGAGTGGACAGTCAAAGACTTTTTCCCAGATCGACAATGGCTAACACGAGGGGGCATAATTTTAAGGTGATTGGAGGAATTTATATGGGGGGGATGTCAGAGGTAAGTTTTTTTTACACAGAGTGGTGGGTGTGTGGAACACACTGCCTGCAGAGGTTGTGGGGGCAGATACATTGGGGACATTTAAGAGACTCTTAGCCACGTGAATGATAGAGAAATGGGGGGCTATGTGGGAGGGAAGGGTTAGATAGATCTTGGGGCAGGATAAAATGTCGGCCCAACATCTTGGGCCGAAGGGCCTGTACTGTGCTGTAGTGTCCTATGTTCTATCAATTCCTTGGTCTTGCTGACGTTGGGTGCAAGGTTGTTGTTAAGACACCACTCAACCAGACGATCTACCTCACTCCTGTACGCCTCCTCACCGCCAGCTGAGATTCTACCACCAACAGTAGTGTCATCGGGGAGTTTATAGACGGTGTTTGGGCTGTGCCTAGCCACATGGTCATGAGTGTGGAGAGTGAATAGTATAGAGAGAGTAGCCTGACCCGCTGAGTTCCTCCAGCATCTCACGTGTTGCTCCACATTCCAGCATCTGAAGTCTCTTGTGTCTCTTCTTTCTTTCCCAGTTCTGGTGAAGGGTCCCAGACCCGAAATATTAGCAGTTTCTGTCTCCGCAGATGCTGCCTGACCGCTTCAATAGTTTTCTGTTTTTAATTCAGATTTCCAGCATTTTCAGTTTTTGTTTTACTTTTGAAACATGTACCATCTCTGTACCCACATCTTTCAGAACTCTGGGATATAGATCATCAGTTCCTTGGTATTTATCAGTTTCATGCTCATTAAGCTCTCTGCTCTTAGACAGGCCACGTATTACTGCAAACGTGTGAGAGGATATGCAATGAAATTATCCTTTTACCACTGCGAAACAAACACATTTCCCCCTTCTGGTAAATTAAATTGGTAAATTGGTTTATTATTGTCACATATACTGAGGTACAGTGAAAAACTTGTCCTGCATACCATTTGTACAGATCAATTCATTGCACAATGCATTGAGGCAGCACAAGGTAAAACAATAACAGAACGCAGGATATAACGTTAAGGTTACAGAGAAAGTGCAGTGCAGGCAGACAATAAGGTGCAAGGTCATAATGAGGTAGATTGTGAGGTCAAGAGTCCATCTTATCGTACTAGGGAACTGATCCAAGATCAAAAATTACCTTTGCGTCGAGATATTAAGAGGAACTTTATTTATTTTCTTAGGATCTGGATATCATGGGGATAGCAAAATTAATTTACCATCTCTTGTTGACCTTGAACTATGTGGTTTGTTGTTCCACATAGATGCCACAGCCAAGAAAGTGCACCAGCACTTCTACTTCCTCAGGAGGCTAAAGAAATTCAACATGTCCCTGTTGACCCTCACCAATTTTTATAGATGCACCATAGAAAGCATCCTATTTGGATGCATCACAGCTTGGTATGGCAACTGCTATGCCCATGACCGCAAGAAACTGCAGAGAGTTGTGGACACAGCTCAGCACATCACGGAAACCGGCCTCCCCTCCATGGACTCTGACTACACTTCTCGTTGCCTTGGTAAAACAGTCAACATAATCAAAGACCCTACCGACCCTAGACATTCCTGCCTCACAACAGGCAGAAGATACAAAAGCCTGAAAGCACGTACCACCAGGATCAAGGACAGGTTCTATCCTGCTGTTATAAGACTAATGAACGGACCTCTTGTTCAACAGGATGGACTGTTGACCTCACAATCTACCTATTCATGGCCTTGCACCTTATTGTCTGCCTGCACTGCACTTTCTCTGTAACTGTAATTCTTTATTCTGCATTCTGTTATTGCTTTTCTCTTGTACTACCTTGACGTACTGATGTGGTGAAGTGATTAGTATAAATAGCAAACAAAACAAAGTTTTTCACTGTACATGTGACAATAATATACGAATTACCATTTTAGAGGGTATTTAAGAATCAAACACTTTGGCAGGTTTGGATCATGTATAAACTAGACTAGGGAAAAACATTAGATTTCATCCCCCGAAGAACATTGTGAACCAGATAAATTTTCAGAATAATCTAGTAGTCTTTCATGGTAGTGTAGCAGTTAGCATGACACTATTACATCGCCAGCGACCCGGGTTCAATTCTGCCCACTGTCTGTAAGGAGTTTGTACGTTCTCCCCATGTCTGCCACATTCCAAAGGCGTACGGGTTAGGAAGTTGTGGGCATGCTATGTTGGCGCCGGAAGCGTGGCGACACTTGCAGGCTGCCCCCAGAACACTGTACGCAAAAAGATGCATTTCACTGTGTGTTTTGATGTACATGTGACTAATAAAGAAATCTTTTTTAAAAAAATACATATGGTTAACTATATTTAAATTCCACACTGCAATGGTGGGATTTGATCTGGGTTGTTCAGCTCATGGTTTAACTGCCGTGTTATTACTGTGCAAGCACTGAAATGAAATGCAATTGGTGCCCCCTGTCTTACAACTTGTTACCTTTTAAAACCATTGGTTCTGGTTTAGCTGACAAAATAACAGTGCGATTAATGGTAGTCATCACATTAACCAGTGGTTTAACCACATTAGGCAAGGAGCAAGTGTACACTTAAACACAATACCCCAAAGTTATTGAACTCACATCTCACCACTGACACGTGTTGTAGGTTCTGACATTGCAGAATGGATCTGAAGTGAACCTGTCACAGAAGTTCAAGGCTGGAAACTACAAGTGTACAAACACTTTAATGGGGTGAGGTTCTGGACCTCCTGTGGTGGAGAATCTGGTTGAAGCCAACACTTATCCCCAGAGTCAGGCTTCAAATCGAAAAGCAGACGATGTCCTGCTAATACTTGTCTCTCCGTGTGGGTTTCCTCCGGGTGCTCCGGTTTCCTCCCACATTCCAAAAAGACATACAGGTTAGGAGCTGTGGGCATGCTATGTTGGCGCCAGAAGCGTGGCGACACTTGCGGGCTGCCCCCAAGCGCATTCTCAGTAACACAAAAAGACGCATTTCACTGTGTGTTTCAATGTACATGTGACTAATAAATAAATATCTAAATCTATATCATGGCTGATTATTTTTTTAACCCCATTCTCCAGCCTTCTCCCTGTAACCCTTAACCCCGCCCCCCCCCTTTCATTCCCAGGATCATTCTTGTGAACTTCCTCTGGACCCTCTCCAGGGCCAGCAAATCCTTAAATAGTAACTGGGTGTTCCTATTAATAGTATCAGATTCACTTTGTACATTTTAAGTTGGATCCCATTTCTTTCCTGCAAGTCATGGAGTCATACAGCACGGAAACAGGCCCTTCAGCCCAAATGGTCCATGATGACCAGGATTCCCATCTAAGCTAGTCCCATTTGTCTGCATTTGGCCCATATCCGTCTAAACCTTTCCTATCCATGTACCTGTCCAAGTGCCTTTTAAATGTTGTTAATGTACCTGCCTCAACCACTTCCTCTGGCAGCTCGTTCCATATACTGACCACCCTCTGGGTGAAGAAGTTGCCCCTCAAGTTCCCATTAAATCTCTCCCCTCTCCCCTTAAACCTGTGCCCTCTAGTTCTTGATTTTCCAACCCTGGGAAACAGACTGTGCGCATTCACCCTATCTATGCCCCTCATGATTTTATACACCTCTACAAGATCACCCCTCATTCTCCTACACTCCAATGAACAAAGTCCCAATCTGCTCAACCTCTCTCCATAACTCAGTCCCTCGAGTCCCGGCAACATCCTCGTATATCTCCTCTGCACTCTTTTCAGCTAAATGGCATCTTTCCTATAGCAGGGCGACCAAAACTGAACACAATATTCCAAATGCAGCCTCACCAGAGACTTGTACAACTGCAACATAAAAGTACCCAGGTTAGCTGCACTAATGGGCTGGTTATATTTGGACACAGTGCTAATACAATGGGGTTACACATTCAGCCTTTACTATAACAGGGGTACACTGAAGTTTTCATTCTTATTTTTGTTTCTGCAGCAGTTATAATACCACTAAGTAGTGCACCAGAACTGTTCAGAGGGCAGATAGCAGTCAACAACTAAGTTGTGGGTCTGGAGTCCGCCATAGTCCGGTAATGAAAGGAGTCACAGAGAGATACAGCATGGAAACAGGCCCTTCGGCCCATCACATTGACCATCAAGCACCCAGTTACCCTAATCGCACCCTACCTCATTTTATTCTCCCCACATTCCCATCAACTACCCCCAGATCCTACCACTCACTTCCAGATTAGGGATAATTTACAGCGGCCCATTAACCTACCATCCTGCACATTTTTGGGATGTGGGAGGAAACCGGAGCACCCAGGGGGGTGGGGAGGGGGTAAATCCACACAGTCACAGGGAGAATGTGCAAACTCCACACAGACAGCACCGAGGGTCGGGATTGAACCTGGATCACTGGAGCTGTAAGGCAGCAGCTCTAGCAACTGTGCCACTGTCCACCGCTTGTATTTCTAGAACTCTGGTTAGATCACACTTGGAGTATTGTGTTCGGTTCTGGTCGCCTCATTATAGGAAGGATGTGGAAGCTTTAGAGAGGGTGCAGAGGAAATTTACCAGGATGCTGCCTGGATTGGAGAGCATGTCTAATGAGGATAGGCTGAGTGAGCTCGGGCTTTTCTCTTTGGAGATAAGGAGGATGAGAGGTGACTTGATAGAGGTGTACAAGATGATAAGAGGCATAGATCAAGTGGACAGTCAGAGACTTTTTCCCAGGGCGACAATGGCTAACACGAGAAGACTTAATTTTAAGGTGATTGGAGGAAGATAAAAGGGGGATGTCAGGGGTAAGTTTTTTTTTTACACAGAGAGTGGTGGGTGCGCGGAACGCACTGCCGGCAGAGGTTGTGGGGGCAGATACATTAGGGACATTTAAGATACTCTTAGGTAGACACATGAATGATAGAGAAATGGAGGGGCTATGTGGGAGGGAAGGGTTAGATAGATCTTAGAGCCGGATAAAATGTCGGCACAACATCGTGGGCCGAAGGGCCTGTACTGTGCTGTAATATTCTATGTTCATTTGTGAACAACATGGAATTTTCTAACAGTCCGGTGGTTTCATGGTTACTATTGCTGTTACAATTCTTTTTTTAAAAAAATTCTGCTTCATCTGATTAATGGTACATAAATTCCCCACCCACCTCATGTTCTCGAGTGTTACAAGTTTATCCCACTAGTTCACCAAGCATATTTAAACATCTTTGAGTTGACCACTTATTCCATTCACTGGAACTGGAGATTAACAAACAGTCACATCAAACAGCAAAGCAGATCTGGTGACTGTCAAATCCCATCAAGCAGCACATTTATCATATTTGGGAAGGATATATGAAGGCCTGACACATGTAGCAGCTATTATCACCAGCAGGCATTTGTAGCTTCGTGTTTTAAGAAAATGTTTGAAGTGCAAAGTATCTAAGAGAAAGAAAAACAGGTTTATCAGCTGGCAACATCCCTTGTCAGCTAAACAAGAAATAAGTTCCACTCTAGCAGGCCTGTGAGTATTACGTCAAGGATTGTAAATGGACTATTAAGAAATAGTCACTGCCACTCGCTCATGATCCAAGTATTGGTGTCAGACCGTAAGTGATAGTGCACCATTGCTTAGAGAATAGATTGCTCTACTTCATAATGTATCTGGCCGTGTTCCCTGATTTCAGAGCAAAGTTCACTAAAGAACAACAGAAGGCAAGTTTGGATACTGCCAGAAAACCTTTAGCAGGTTAGAAGTTCTTTTCTGTTTGAAACCACAAACCAGGTGGTAGTGAATCACCTTCCTGTCACATGCTCAGACTGAACTTCAGTAGACCCATTAATGAAAGGCAGGGGAATGGAACTGAATATATCACTGAACAAGGGGCTACAATGGAGTCAGAGGAGCCAATTAGCCCCACCCAGTGCTGTACCTATTCAGGGAATCCATAATTCTGTACATAATAGTGAAGGATGTGTCAGAGACCCAATGCAATATCAGAATCAGGTTTATTATCACTGAAATACTGTGTGTTGTGAAATGTGTTGTTTTGCAGCAGCAGTACAGTGCAAGACATAAAAATTGCTATCAGTTACAAAAATAAGTAAATAGTGCAAAAGAGGAATAACGAAGTAGTGTTCATGGACTGTTCGGAAATCTGATGGCGGAGAGGAATAAGCTGTTCCTGAAATGTTGAGTGTGGGTCTTCGTCTCCCTGATGGTAGTAACGTGAAGAGGACATGTCCCAGGTGGTGAGGGTCCTTAATGATGGATGCCGCCTTCTTGACGCACTGCCTCTTGAAGATGTCCTTGATGGTGGGGAGGGTTGTGCCCGTGATGGAGCTGGCTGAGTCTACAACCCTCTGCAGCCTTTTGCAATCCTGTGCATTGGAGCCTCCATACCAGGCAGTGATGCAACCAGTTATCTGTAGAAATTTGCTGGTGACATACCAAATCTCTTCAAACTCCTAATGAAGTAGAGCCTCTGGCATGCCTTCTTCATGATTGTATCAACGTGTTGGGTCCAGGATAGATCCTCTGAGATGTTGATGCCCAGGGACTTGAAGCTGCTCACCCTTTCCACCGCTGACCCCTCAATGACGACTGGCGTGTGTTCTCCCGACTTCCCCTTCCTGAAGTCCACAATCAATTCCTTGGTCTTGCCGACGTTGAGTGAGAGGCTGTTGCTGAGACACCACTCAACCAGCCAACCTATCTCACTCCTGTACATCTCATTGCCATCTGAGATTCTGCAAACAACAGTGGTGTCGTGGGTGAATTTATGATGGCATTTGAGCAGTGCCTAGCCACACAGTCATGAGTGTAGAGAGAGTAGAGCAGTGAGCTAAGCACACATCCTTGAGGTGCGCTGTGTTGATTGTCAGCGAGGAGGAGATGTTACTACTGACAATATTGCCTTGGTGCAGTTCAGAGGGAAATGCAGTTCAGTGTTCAGTGCTACTTGTGTCTTTCAGCTCAGTTTATCCAAATTCAGCTATATTTAGAGTCATACACAAGGCAAATGACCCATTGGCCCAACTGGTCCATGCCAACCAAGATTCCCATCTAAGCCAGTCCCATTTGCCCATGTTTGGCCCGTATCCCTCTAAACCTTTCCTATCCATGTACCTGTCCAAGTACCTTCTAAATGTTGTTAATGTACCTGCCTCAACCACTTCCTCAGGCAGCTCATTCCATAGGATCATTCCATAAGATCTATCTAACCCTTTCCTCCCACATAGCCCTCCATTTCTCTATCATTCATCTGTCTATCTAAGAGTCTCTTAAATGTCCCTAATGTATCTGCCCCCACAACCTCTGCAGGCAGTGCGTTCCACGCACCCACCACTCTCTGTGTAAAAACTTATCCCTGACATCCCCCTTATATCTTCCTCCAGTCACCATAAAATTATGTCCCCTCGTGGTAGCCATTGTTGTCCTGGGAAAAAGTCTCTGACTGTCCACTCAATTTATGCTTCTTATCAGCTTGTGCACCTCTATCAAGTCACCTCTCATCCAACTTCTCTCCAAAGAGAAAAGCCCTAGCTCACCCAACCTATCCTCATAAGACATGCTCTCCAATCCAGGCAACATCCTGGTAAATCTCCTCTGCACCCTCTCTAAAGCTTCCACATCCTTCCTATAATGAGGCAACCAGAACTGAACACAATACTCCAAATATGATCTAACCAGAGTTCTATAGAGCTGCAACATTACCTCGTGGCTCTTGAACTCAATACCCCGACTAACGAAGGCCAACACACCATACGCTTCTTAACAACCCTATCAATCTGCGCAGAAACCTTGAGGGATCTATGGACGTGGACCCCAAGATCCCTCTGTTCCTCCACACTGCAAAGAGTCCTGCCATTAACCTTGTATTCTGCCTTCAAATTCGATCTCCCGAAGTGTATCACTTCACACTTTTCCAGGTTGAACTCCATCTGCCACTTCTCAGCCCAGGTCTACATCCTATCAATATCCTGTTGTAATCTACAGCAACTTTCTACACTATCCACACCACCAACCTTTGTATTATCAGCAAACTTACTAACCCACCCTTCCACATCCTCATCCAAGTCATTTATAAAAATCATAAAGAGCAGGGGTCCCAGAACAGATCCCTGCGGAACACCACTGGTCACCGACCTCCAGGCTGAATACACTCCATCTACCACCACCCTCTGTCTTCTATGGGCGAGCCAATTTTGAATCTACACAGCCAAGTTTCCCTGCATCCCATGCCTCCTGACGTTCTGAATAAGGCTTCCATGAGGAACCTTATCAGATGCCTGACTAAAATCCATGTACACCACATCGACTGCTCTACCTTCATCAATGTGCTTTGTCACATCCTCAAAGAATGCAATCAGGCTTGTTAGGCACAACCTGCCCCTCACAAAGCCATGCTGACTGTCCCTAATCAGCCTATGCTTCTCCAAATGCCCATAAATCCTGTCTCTAAAAATCTTCTCCAGTAATTGGCCCACCACTGAAGTAAGACTCACTGGTCTGTAATTCCCAGGGTTATCCCTCCTCCCTTTCTTAAACAAAGGAACAACATTTGCCACCCTCCAATCATCGGGCACTAATCCTGTGGCCAGTGATGATGCAAAGATTGCCGCCAAAGGCAGCGCAATCTCTTCCCTAGCTTCCCGTAATAACCTTGGATATATCCCGTCCGGCCCCGGTGACTAATCTATCCCAATGTTTTTCAAAAGTTCCAGCACATCGTCTTTCCTCACGTCGACATGCCCGAGCGTATCAGCTTGCCGTACGCCAACCTCACAAACGTCAAGGTCTCTCTGGTGAATACTGAAGCAAAGTATTCATTAAGGACGTCCCCTCCCTCTTCCAACTCCAGCCACATGTTTCCTCTTTTATCCCTGATCGGTCCTACCCTCACTCTCATCATCCTCTTATTCTTCACATATGTGTAGAACACCTTGGGGTTTTCCTTGATCCTACTCACCACGGCCTTCTCATGCCCCCTTCTAACTCTCCTAAGTCCATTCTTAAGCTCCCTCCTGGCTACCTCGTAACTCTCCAGAGCCCTGTCTGATCCTTGCTTTCTAAACAGGTAAGCTTCTTTCTTCCTCTTGACAAGATATTCTACATCTCTTGTCAACCATGGTTTCTTCACTCTACCATCCTTCCCCTGCCTCAACGGGACAAACCTAACCAGAGCCCCATGCAAGTACTCCTTAAACAACTTCCACATTTCTGCTGTGCACTTCCCCATGAACATCTGTTCTCAATTTACGCTCCCAAGTTCCTGCTTATTAGCATCATAATTCCCCCTCCCCCAGTTAAATACTTTCCCATATAGTCTGCTCCTATCCATCTCCAAGGCGATGGTAAAGGTCAAGGAGTTATGGTCTCCGTCTCCAAAATGTTTTCCCACGGAGAGATCTGAAACCTGATCAGGCTCATTGCCTAGTACCAGGTCCAGTATGGTCTCTCCTCTAGTCAGCCTGTCCACACACTGTCAGGAATCCTTCCCGGACACACTGAACAAACTCCGTCCCATCTATTTTGATTGCAGGAGTTCCTCAGAGCAGTGTGGTGGACCCATCCATCTTCAGCTGCTTCTTTAAAAGGCCTTACTTCTGTCACAAACTCGGACGTGGGATCTCATTCACAACCTGTCAGCAAAGGTGGCAGCCCAGCAAGATCTCAAACACACGCTGGAGTGAGCTAATAATGGGTAAGTAACATTTGCACCACAAAAGTACCAGGGTAAATGGGATTAGAACTTCGAATACTACAGCACAGGAACAGGCCCTTTGATTCACCATGTGGTGCCGAATTAATTAAGCTGGTAATTAAATGCCTAACTAAACTAATCCCTTCTGCCTACACAACGTCCACATCCCTCCATTCTCTGTACATTCATGTGCCTGTCTAAGAGTCTCTTAAACCCCTCTATCGTATCTGCCTCCACCACCACCCCTGGCAGCACATTCCAGGCACCCACCACTCTCTGCGTAAAAAAACTTGCCCCGCACATCTCCTTTGAACTTACCCCCCTCACCTTAAATGCATGCCCTCTGGTATTAGACATTTTGACCCTGGGATAAAGATACCAGCTGTCTACTCTATCTATGCCCCTCATAATCTTATAAATTTCTATCAGGTCTCCCCTCAGTCTCCACTGATCCACAGAAGAGCAGAGACAGGCATCATGGGCAGGGCCAAAGGGCCTGTTTCCGTGCAGTATAACTCTGTGACTCTCCGACACTGACCATGTTCAACAAGAGTCTAACCATTTATTTGAACCACTGCATGAATATGACCATTGACACTCTGGGGCCCCATTGATTGTTAACACAACTGGACCAGAAACGAAAAAACTTTATCTATGAGAGCAGGTCAGGGCCTGGGTATCCTGTGGTTTCCTCTGACACTCCAAAGCTTTCCCACCATTTATAAGGCACCAGTCAGGAGTATAATGGAATACTCTCCATTTGTGTAGCTGCAACAACTCTCAAGAAGCCACCACCCAGGATGTTTCACTGGCATCTCATCAACTACCCTCCACTACTGGCGCACTGTGGCTGCAGTGGAAACCAGCCTCCCCTCCGTGGACTCTGTCTACATTTCTTGCTGCCTTGGTGAAGCAGCCAGCATAATCAAAGACCCCACCCACCCTGGACATTCTCTCTTCTCCTCTCTCCCATCGGGCAGAAGATACAAAAGCCTGAAAGCATGTACCACCAGGCTCAAGGACAGCTTCTATCCCTCTGTTATAAGATCATTGAATGATAAAATGGACTCTTGACCTCACAATCTACCTCGTTATGACCTTGCACCTTATTGTCTACCTGCACTGCACTTTCTCCGTAGCTGTGACACTTTATTCTGCATTCTGTATTGTTTTATCTTTTACTCCCTCAAAGCACTGTGTAATGAATTGATCTGTACAAACAGTATGTAAGTCAAGTTTTTTCACTGTATCTCGGTACAAGTGACAATAACAAACCAATTCCAATTCCAGTTCTAGTGTGTGGCATCTAGCAAGTGCACTGTGGTTATTCACCTAGGCTAATCCAACATCACCTCCCAATCCTGCGATGTCTACCAGCAAGGACAACAGGTAGATGGGAAACGACACCGCCTGCAGGTTCTCTTCTAAACCGTACACTGGCCTCACTCGGTAGTGCATTGCCAGTCCTTCTGATGTGCCAAATCCTAGAATTCCCAGCCCATTCGTATTGTGGGAATACCTTTGGCAGATCAGGAAAGCAGCTGCCCTCTGCCTCCTCAAGGGTAACGAGGAATAAGCAATAAATTCTGGCTTTGTTCAGTGACATCCAGATCCCACACATTGAATAAATAAAACAAAAGTCACAGAACTACAGAGAGATGTGCTTCTTCTTTTGTTACATTCATACTGTGCAGATTATCTTCACACACATGCAGAAGCCTTAATGAAATATTGTGGGTTTTAATACTGTTTAATTCCAGTTTAGCAGTTCCCGTTTGAAAAGACAAGGCAGTGAACTGGGTGCGCCAGTCCTCTACCGAGACCAACCTACCAGAAACTCACTGTTAGTAAGAGATTAATCCTATTATCCCCTTACCTTTCACCTACAGTTCTATCCTACTGCAAAGCCCACATCCCAAGATCTTGCATTGCTTTTTATTCACTTCTGAGTTTGGCTGTCACTAACAAGGCCAGGGTTTATTACAGAGGGACTGAGTTACAAATTAGGAACAGGTGTAGGCTGTCCTGGGACAGAATCTTATCATCCCCATTAATTAGTGAAGTGGTTTCTGATTACTTCATGGTTATGGCATGTTATGTGATCAAGGCATTGGTAATTGGTTTATTATTGTCATGTGTACCGAGGTACAGTGAAAAATGTTTTTTTTTAAGATAGCTTTATTAGTCACGTGTATATCAAAGCACACAGTGAAATGCGTCTTTTTTTGCGTAGAGTGTTCTGGGGGCAGCCCGCAAGTGTCACCATGCTTCCGGCGCCAACATAGCATGCCCACAACTTCCTAACCCGTACGTCTTTGGAATGTGGGAGGAAACTGGAGCACCCGGAGGAAACCCACGCAGACACGGGGAGAATTGAACCCGGGTCGCTGGTGCTGTAAAGCATTACACTAACTGCTACACTACCGTGCCTGCCAGTGCCATCCATACAGATCATTTCACCACATCAGTACATCAAGGACGTACAAGGGAAAATCAATAACAGAGTGCAGAAGAAAGTGCAGTGCAGGCAGACAATAAGGTGCAAGGGCCACGACGAGGTAGATTGTGAGTTGTGATTGTCAGCAGGTCAGGCAGCATCTGTGGATCCAAATGAACAGTCGTCATTGCAGGGCGAGACCCTTCATGTGGACACTTTTTGTTTTTGCGGACTGTGGGTTTGCCAAAATGGTCTGGAAAGCAGTCTTTGTCGAGGTTCATCAGGAGCAGCTGAGTAGCAGAGGCTTCTGCGATCTATGGACTTCTCTCAGGGACACGCACTGAAGCAAACATTAGCTCTTCCTGGAAAATCATCAGGTCAATGAAAGGCGCAGTTTGGCTTGCACCAGATTTGTTGGCTTTCTGGTGCAAGGAGAACTGCAACTAATCGCTGCAGACTGGTGTGTTCCAAGGTGGAGGGGTACATGCTGAGGGTCACACTGAAGCTCACTGCAGATACTGTCAAAGGCTCTGTGGGGAAAGATCACAGTACAAGGACATCCCACCACTGCTCACGGAGGGAATCAAACCATTCACTTACGGAAAGGATGTTGATGTCATGCTAATTTAATGCAAGTAGAAATTATGTGGCTTATACTGGGAATGGAGATATATGATTTAGCCAATTTGCAAGGTCTAGAACATAGAACAGTACAGCACAGAACAGGCCCTTCTGCCCACAATGTTGTGCCGACATAGCTAATCCCTCCTACCTACAGAATGCCCATATCCCTCTATTTTCCTCTCATTCATGTGCCCATCCAAGCCCCTCTTAAAAGCCCACAATGAATTTGCCTCCACCACCCTATCAGGCATCGCATTCCAGGCATCCACCACTCTCTCAGTAAAAATGTACCCCTCACGTCTGTTCTGAACCTTCCCCCTCTCACCTTAAATGTACACCCTCTGCTTGTTCTGTCTAAAATTTTATAAATAAGCTAATATCTTTGAAATACAAAAAAAGCTGTCAGCCACATACGTGTTTTAAACGGGGTGCAGATTAAGGTGTTATTTGAGCCCATGCAGGCACTGGCAATAAATTCCAGACTGTTACAATTTCCTTAATAATAGCAACGATAAGAATTCATTGAAAACTAAAGGCTCACCAGCTAGTGAAAGAGGCTTCAACACCTCGGATTACAATCGCAGATCCGAGGAGCCTTCAATGACACGTCTTTGTTGCTGCTCTCGAGTTTTAGCTGAACCACGTGCATCGATGCCTCCAGTGTAGAAAGGTTTGCAAATATTTAGTGGTTGAGGTCATGTGGAAGTTCTTTACTTGCTCTGGTTGGAGTGTATAGCCAAGGTGAAGTAGAACATGAGTTTGTGGCCGTTGAATTTCCTGTTGATTGCAGGCCAACCTGGTCATCAATTGTAAGGTTGCTCAGGTGCTGCTGCATGTGGTACAGATGTGGCTCCTACCCTATTAGTTGTCCCATCTTGACTAACCCAGTGATAAGATAAGATAAGATAAGATAAGATAAGATAAGATAAGATATCTTCATTAGTCACAAGTACATCGAAACACACGGTGAAATGCCCCTTTTTTGCGTAGAATGTTCTGGGGGCAGCCCGCAAGTGTCACCACGCTTCCGGCGCCAACATAGCGTGCCCACAACTTCCTAACCCGTACGTCTTTGGAATGTGGGAGGAAACCGGAGCACCCGGAGGAAACCCACACAGACACGGGGAGAACGTACAAACTTCTGACAGACAGCGGCCGGAATTGAACCCGGGTCGCTGGCGCTGTAATAGCGTTATGCTAACCACAACACGCACTGCTTGGGGGTATATAAAATATTGAGAGGAATAGATAGAGTTGACAGCCAGCACCTCCTTCCCAGGGCACCAATGCTCAGGACGAGAGGGCATGGCTTTAAGGTTATGGGTGGAAGGTTCAGGGGAGATGTCAGGGGAGGTTTTTCACCCAGAGAGTGGTTGGTGCATGGAATACACTGCCTGGGGTGGTGGTGGAGGCAGATACATTGGACAGGTTCAAGAGTTTGTTAGATAGGCACATGGAGGAATGTGAGATAGAGGGATATGCAGGAGGAAAGGGTTAGATAGTGTGAGGGTGGTTTGCTGGACGGCACAACCTGGTGGGCCAAAGGGCCTGTTTTGTGCTGTATGGTTCAATGGTTCTATGGTTCTATGGTGTGTTGGTGGCAGGTACTCACACGACATTTAAGAAGCATCAAGAAGAGCACTTGAATTGCCAAGGCATAGACCAAATGCCCCTAAATGGGAGGAACCTGCTGAGTTCCTCCAGCACTTTGTGTGTGTGTGTTGCTGTTGATAAAAATTAATGTTCTGATTTCAGATAATTGTGCCAAAAGAACGCATGCCATTTAGTAAAAATCATGACTGATATTGTGCTACCTGGCTGATTCCCACCCATCGGTGACAGCCATGATGGTTATCAAACGAGTTGGGTTAGGCAGCTTTGAAGATGACCCCCCCCCCCACCCCCGTGGTGGGGAATGGGCTGGTGTTGGGAGTGGAGAGTGGAGCTGGGACAGTACAGGAGGGCAATCAGGTGGCGGGGAGGTGGTGGTGCCTGTAGGTCTCAGTAGCAGGGGCAGGCTGCATAGAACATAGAACAGTACAGCACAGAACAGGCCGTTCGGCCCACAATGTTGTGCTGACATAGCTAATCCCTCCTACCTACAGATTGCCCATATCCCTCCATTTTCCTCTCATTCATGTGCCCATCCAAGCCCCTCTTAAAAGCTCCCAATGAATTTGCCTCCACCACCCTATCAGGCAACGCATTCCAGGAATCCACCGCTCTCTCAGTAAAAAACATACTCCTCACGTCTGTTCTGAACCTACCCCCTCTCACCTTAAATGCATGCTCTCTGGTTTTGGATAATTCAGTAATGGGAAAAAGATATTGCTTGTCCACCCTATCTCTGCCCCTCATCATTTTATACACTTCCAACAGATCACCTCTCAGCCCCCGCCGCTCCAGAGAAAAGATCCCAAGTTTGTCCAGCCTCTCCTGATAGCACATGCCCTCTAATCCAGGCAGCATCCTAGTAAACCTCCTCTGCACCCTCTCTAAAGCCTCGACATCCTTCCTGTAGTGAGGCGACCAGAATTGCACGCAACACTCTAAATGCGGCCTAACCAGAGTTCTATAGAGATGCATCATAACTTCTTGACTCCTGTACTCAATACCTCGATTAATGAAAGCAAGAAAAATGAGGACAATCAGGAATGATTGGGAGAAGTGTGTGGGAGAAGACAGAGAGTGGTAGTGGATGATTGTTTCTCAGACTGGAGGCCTGTGACTAGTGGTGTGCCTCAGGGATCTGTGCTGGGACCATTGTTGTTTGTTGTCTATATCAGTGATCTAGATGATAATGTGATAAATTGGATCAGCAAGTTTGCTGATGATACTAAGATTGGAGGTGTTGTGGACAGCGAGGGAGGCTCTCAAAGTTTGCAGAGGGATCTGAACCAACTGGAAGAATGGGCCAGAAAATGGCAGATGGAATTTAATGCAGACAAGTGTGAGGTGTTGCATTTTGGAAGGACAGATCAAGGGAGGACATGCACAGTAAATGGTAGGGCACTGAGGAGTGCGGAGGAACAAAGGGATCTGGGAGTTCAAATACATAATTCCCTGAAAGTGGCGTCACAGGTAGACAGGGTTGTAAAGAAGGCTTTTGGCATCCTGGCATTTATAAATCAAAGTATTGAGTATAGGAATTGGGATGTTATGGTGAGGTTGTATAAGACATTGGTGAGGCCAAATTTGGAGTATTGTGTGCAGTTCTGGTCACCGAACTATAGGAAGGATATTTGTAAGATTGAAAGAGTGCAGAGGAGATTTACTAGAATGTTGCTGGGTCTTCAGGAGTTGAGTTACAGGGAAAGACTGAGCATGTTAGGACTTTATTCCTTGGAGCGGAGAAGAATGAGGGGAGATATGATAGAGGTTTACAAAATGATGAGGGGCATAGACAGAGTTAATGCGAGTAGGCTCTTTCCACCTAGATTAGGAGAGATAAGTACGAGGGGACATAGCTTTAGGGTGAAAGGCGAAAAGTTTAGGGGGATCATTAGGGGGAACTTCTTCACTCAAAGAGTGGTGGGAGTGTGGAACGGGCTGCCATCTGATGTAGTAAATGCAGGCTCACTCGAGTTTTAAGAATAACTTGGATAGATACATGGATGGGAGAGGTCTGGAGGGTTATGGACTGGGTGCAGGTCAATGTGACTAGCGGAATACCGTTTCAGCACAGACTAGAAGGGCAGAATGACCTGTTTTCTGTTCTGTAGTGTTCTATGGTTCTGTGGTTCTATGATGGAATGTTAAATCCGTCTCCTACCCAGTTGGACCTTTTCCACCCCCCTCTCTCTTCAGCAGCTAGGGTAGGGTGGAGATGGTGCGGATGCCAGTTAAGATCTGCTCCAGTGTCCATGCCAATCAGTCTGGATTCTGTGCTAGTGATGCCAAGAGAACATTGTGCACTATTTATGGACGCCAAGCGCTCAGGCAGCTCCTGCTCAGAGGTGCCAGGGATTTCAGAGTGTGATCTTCTGCTTCAACCTGAAGGCCCTTCAAGCCCTAGAGTCTGGGTAATTCAGCAGTAGGATCTTCTGGGAACAACTGTCCTGTTAATACCTCTACTCCAGTAGTGTAGTGGTTAGCATGATGCTATTACAGCGCCAGTGACCCGGGTTCAATTCCAGCCGCTGTCTGTAAGGAGTTTGTACGTTCTCCCAGTGTCTGCGTGGGTTTCCTCCCACATTCCAAAGACGTACGGGTTAGGAAGTTGTGGGCATGCTATGCTGGCGCCGGAAGCGTGGCGACACTTGCGGGCTGCCCCCAGAACACTCGGCGCAAAAGGTGCATTTCACTGTGTGTTTCGATGTACACGTGACTAATAAAGAAATCTTAACTGTTGTTCCCAAAATCTGCTCCAGACAGGAGCTCCAGGTATGGTCCTGCCCCTGGAATGGACACACCTCTCTTTCCCATGAGTTCACCACCTCCCTCCCACCCCCACCATCACCCTCTGACCCCATACCTTGTCCCAGCTACATCCCGTGCAGAGCTTTCACCTGAACGTCCACCTCTCCTCAGCAGAGACCCCCTCCTTTGTACCCCCATGTCCACACCTCAACGTGTTCCGGGACCGCCATAACGTTTAAGAGTCCCAATGCAGGGTTTCGACCCAAAATGTCGACAATTCCTTCCCCCTCTCCCACAGGTGCTGCTCGACCTGCTGAGTTCCTCCAGTAGATTGTTTTCTGTTCCTGGAATGCTCTGCTTGTAAAGAGAAGGATATAGTGGGCCTCATCCTCTTAGCTCCAGGAACATTTAAATTTGTTAAACTAAGTGACATAATGATATTTCAACAGTAAACATACTACCCTGTACTGAACATGGCCTGGGCCATTGATTATCACCTGATAATTTTCTACAGTTCTAATTATGACACGATGCTAATGGTTTAAATCAGGGGTTTTCTTTCATGAGGAGTACTCATTTTAAACCAAATGGTGATGTCTGTGTATAAAGCTGTTGGCAATGATTTAAGCTGAGACATTCTGCACATAAATTTGTGGTTCACAAATTGTATGCTGCATGTGATTGCAGTGAATAACTTGGAATCAGAATTGGTTTATTATTGTCACTTGTACCGAGGTGCAGTGAAAAACTTGTCTTGCATACCGTTCGTACAGTTCAATTCATTACACAGTGCATTGAGGTAGTACAGGGTAAAACAATACAGAATGCAAAGTAAAGTAATTTACCAGGAAGTTTACCAGGATGCTGCCTGGATTGGAGAGCATGTCTTATGAGGATAGGTTGAGTGAGCTAGGGCTTTTCTCTTTGGGGAGAAGGGTGATGAGAGGTGACTTGATAGAGGTGTACAAGATGATAAGAGGCATAGATCGAGTGGACAGTCAGAGACTTTTTCCCAGGGCGAAAATGGCTAACACAAGGGGGCATAATTTTAAGGTGACTGGAGGAAGGTATTAGGGGGATGTCAGAGGTAATTCTTTTACACAGAGAGTGGTGGGTGCGTGGAACGCACTGCCGCCAGAGGTTGTGGGGGCAGATACATTAGGGACATTTAAGAGACTCTTAGATAGACACAAGAATGATAGAGAAATGGAGGGCTATGTGGGAGGGAAGGGTAAGATAGATCTTAGAGCAGGATAAAATGTCGGCATAACATTGTGGGCCGAAGGGCCTGTACTGTGCTGTAGTGTTCTATGTTCTAAAGTAACTCATAGAATTTAGATTTAAAAGAGTAGAAGGACTATAGTAGAAGTAATGAGTAGATCTGCAGAGAGCAGCTTGCAACGAGTCACCACGCTCCAGAGCCTTCAACCTAGTTTCAGCATCAGACTGTTCACCTGAGTAATGTCCCTCTGCTGAGTATAATCTGAGCCAAGCTTCTCCCTCTGCTCGTGTCCACCCACCAAATTCATGGCTCCTTCCACCGGTAGACCCTGCATTTACTCGGACAATGGGAAGGCAGCACTGGTGGTCAGAAGGACACCCAGGGCCACAGCACGCACACTCCTGCAGGAGCTGTGATGAATAATGTCGGTTCTGAAAAATGGGTCAGGTGGTAAGTTTGCTGCACTAGGTTAATGTTGGACATCATGCTGGCTTGCTCAAAACAGAATCAAGTTTAAGGCAGTAGGTCCTAAATTGCTTGCTGAATTTTCAACTTTATCTTATGCAGAAGTGGATTGTGAATGAATACTGCTCAAACCTGTTGCTAATTTCCAATTTCTGCTGCAATTTCAAGCACAGTTTTTCTTAAAACATTGCAACAATTGCTTGAAATTGTTGCCTCCTCTACACTGGTGAGACCAAACGCAGACTAGGTGATCATTTCACAGAACACCTGCGCTCTGTCTGTAACCACGATCTGCATCTCCCTGTTGCCGGTCACTTCAACTCCCCCTCCCACACTATCACTGATATGTCAGTCCTCGGCCTCCTCCACTGCCGGAGAATTCCAAGCGCAAACTGGAGGAACAGCAGCTCATTTTCAGTCTTGGAACCTTGCAGCCCTAACGGCACGAACATTGAATTCTCCGACATTAAGTAACCCCCCCCATCATGCTTCTTCTCTCCTTCCCTTTGACCCATCCCCTGGTGGATCTGCTCTCCCCACCCCCCCCCCCCCGCACCTGCCTATCACTATCTCTTACCTGCATCTACCTATCACCACCCTGTGCCCACCCCGCCTCCCCTCTTTTGTTCACCTATCACTGCTCTGCTTTTCCCTCCTATACATCGGCTTCCCCTTTTCCTATCTTCAATCCTAACCTGAAATGTTGACCGCCTGCTTTTCTCCACGGATGCTGCCTGGCCTGCTGAGTCCCTCCAGGATCATTGTGCTTTTCATCTAGATTCCAGCATCTGCAGCCCTTTGTTTCTCTGACTGAAAATCCCGACAGCTTTATACCTGGGCACGTGAATACGTAGGGAGGGCGATGTGGATTGTGTGCAGGCAGAAGAGATCTAGCTTCAATTCCACATCCCACTCCCACACTGACATGTCTATCCATGGCCTCCTCTACTGCCAGGTTGAGGCCAGACACAGGTTGGAGAAACAACGCCTCATATTCCGGCTTGGGAGTCTCCAACCTGACGGCCTCAACGTCGATTTCTCTCACTTCTGGTAACCCCATCCCTCCTTTATCTTCCGCTCCCCCCCCAATCCTTTGTCTTCCCTTATTCCTGTGGCTCCTTCCCCCGCCTTGATGACCTGCCCCTCTCCTCTCCTCCCCTCCCCCATCCTTTATTCCATGGTCCACTGCCCTCTCCTACCGGATTCCTTCTTCTTCAGCCCTTTGCCTCTTCTACCAATCACCTCTCAGCTCATTACACCTTCTCCCCCTCCCACCTACCTTCCCCCTCTCACCTGGACTCACCTATCACCTGGACTCACCCGTCACCTGCCTGCGTGTGCTCCTCCCTCTCCCCTACCATCTTATTCTGGCTTCTGCCCTCTTCCTTTCCAGTCCTGATGAAGAGTCTTGGCCTGAAACATTGACTGTTCATTTCCCTCCATGGATGCTGCCTGACCTGCCAAGTTCCTCCAGCATTTTGTGTATTGCTCCAGATTCCAGCATCTGCAGAATTTCTTGTGTCTAGCTGAATTTGACATTGTATTCAGCATAGACTTTGAGGGCCAGATGTCCTATCGTTGTACTGTTTTTTAGATCTATTCTATACAGGCCGTCCCAAGGTAACAAATGACCTGAGCCAACCTTCTCAGGTTCACCCACCAAATTCATGGATCCTTCCACCCAAACCAATAAGTTGATTTTGTCCATAAACCAGAAAATAAACAAAAATCTCACGATATGGTAATCACACCACCACATCTAAAGCATCAAAAGCACCCAAGACTGATGAACAATTACTCAAAGTAGAAAGATGAACTAGTTCTGCTGTTCATAGGAACAAATGCATGCACGTACATCGGACTTTTGAATTCAATAATATTGTGGGAGCTCATTCAGATATACGGTTGTAGATAAGTCGGGTGTTCTTAACATAGAACATAGAACACCACACCACAATGTTGTGCCGACATTTTATCCTGTTCTAAGATCTATCTAACTATTCCCTCCCACATAGCCCTCCATTTCTTTATCATTCATGTGCCTATCTAAGAGTCTCTTAAATGTCCCTAATAATGAATCTGCCCCCACAACCTCTGCCGGCAGTGCGTTCCACGCACCCACCACTCCGTGTGTAAAAAAAACTTACCTCTGACATCCCCCTTATATCTTCCTCCAATCACCATAAAATTATGCCCCCTTGTGTAAGCCATTTTCGCCCTGAGAAAAGGTCACTGACTGTCCACTCGATCTATGCCTCTTATCATCTTGTACACCTCTATCAAGTCACCTCTCATCCACCTTCTCTCCAAAGAGAAAAGCCCAAGCTCACTCAACCTATCCTCATAAGACATGCTCTCCAATCCAGGCAGCATCCTGGTAAATCTCTGCACCCTCTCTGAAGCTTCCACATCCTTCCTATAATGAGGCGACCAGAACTGAACACAATCCTCCAGATGTGGTCTAATCAGAGTTCTATAGAGCTGCAACATTACCTAGCAGCTCTTGAACTCAATACCCCGACTAATGAAGGCCAACACACCATATGCCGCCTTAACAACCCTATCAACCTGCGTGGCAACCTTGCAGGATCTATGGACGTGGACCCCAAGATCCCTCTGTTCCTCCACACTGCTAAGAGTCTTGTCATTAACCTTGTATTCTGCCTTCAAATTCGATCTCCCGAAGTGTATCACTTCACACTTTTCTGGGTTGAACTCCATCTGCCACTCCTCAGCCCAGCTCTGCATGCTGTCAAGTCTAACCTGGGAAGGCCTATATTCCCTTCTATTTTGGATACACTGCAAATACATGGCAATGCTTATAACATGGAAGGTGAGAAAACAGCCTGAAGCACGTACCACCAGACTTAAGGACAGCTTCTACCCCACTGTGATAAGACTATTGAACAGTTCCCTTATACAATGAGATGGACTCTGACCTCACAATCTACCTCGTTGTGACCTTGCACCTTATTGCATTGCACTCTCTCTGTAGCTGTGACACTTTACTCTGTACTGTTATTGTTTTTACCTGTACTACCTCAATGGACTCTGTACTGACTCAATGTAACTGCACTGTGTGATGAATTGACCTGTACGATCAGTTTGTAAGACAAGTTTTTCACTCTACCTCGGTACAAGTGACAATAATAAACCAATACCAGTACCAACAAGTAAACAAAAACAATAACTGCAATGATTAAAAGAGAAAGTAACAAGAGAAACCACAAAGCTTATCTTCAGAGGGCACCCCCTAAAGTCCTTTATCTAATCAGAGGCTTTGTTAATCAATAAATTACGTACAGGTCGTTATCTCTTCCCACAGATGCTGTCTGAGCCGCTGAGCATTTTCAGCATTTTCTGTTTTTATTTAAGATTTACAACATCTCCAGTTTTGTTAATTTTCACTTCATTATATATTTTCACAAGAATACGGGGAATCCACAACGAAAAGTTACCACATAAAAACACCCAGAAAATCATGATATTATAATTAAAATACTATATTATTTGTAATATTATAATCTACAGTGGTATCCATCAATCTGTGGTAATTCATAGCTTCAAATTATTGCTTTACTTACAATAATGATGGATGATTGTAATATCCTTACGTTTGCAGCATTTTCTGAGCCAAAGGGAAGACACAGGAAAGCACGTACCCACCAGGCTCACGGACAGCTTCTATCCTGCGGTTATAAGAGTGATGAATGGTTCCCTATTACATAGAACATAGAACAATACGGCACAATACAAGCCCTTCGGCCCACCATGTTGTGCCGCCCTTCAAGCCACACCTAAGACTATCTAACCCCTTCCTCCCACATATCCCTTTCTCCTAAATTCCTCCATACGCTTATCTAACAACCTCTTGAACTTGACCAACGTATCAGCCTCCATTACCGCCCCAGGCAGCGCATTCCATGCACCAACCACTCTCTGGGTGAAAAACCCCCCTCCAATATCTCCCTTGAATTTCTCACCCATTACTTTAAAGCCATGCCCTCTTGTAATGAGTATTGGTGCTCTGGGAAAGAGGTGCTGGCTGTCCACTCTATCTCTTCCTCTTAATATTTTGTACACCTCTATCATGTCTCCCCTCATCCTCCTTCTCTCCAAAGAGTAAAGCCCTAGCTCCCTTAGTCTCTCCTCATAATCCATACTCTCTAATCTAGGCAGCATCCTGGTAAATCTCCTCTGCACCCTCTCCAACGCTTCCACATCCTTCCTATAATGAGGCGACCAGAACTGGTAAGATCTGCTCAAAACTGGTATGATAAAATGGATTCTTGACCTCACAATCTACCTCGTTGTGACCTTGCACCTGACTATCTACCTGCACTACACTTCCTCCGTAATGTAACACTGTATTCTGCACTTTGCTATTGTTTTACCTTGTAAGATAAGATAAGATAAGATAAGATATCTTTATTAGTCACATGTACATCGAAACACACAGTGAAATGCATCATTTGCATAGAGTGTTCTGGGGGCAGCCCGCAAGTGTCGCCACGCTTCTGGCGCCGACATAGCACGCCCACAACTTCCTGAACTGTACGTCTTTGGAATGTGGGAGGAACCCAGAGCACCCGGAGGAAACCCACACAGACGCAGGGAAAAAGTACAAACTCCTTACGGACAGTGGCGGGAATTGACCCCGGGTCACTGGCACTGTAATAGCATTATGCTAACCACTATGCTCCCTCAATGCACTGTGTAATGAATTGATCTATACGAACAGTATGCAAGACAAGTTTTTCACTGCACCTCGGTACACGTGACAATAACAAACCAATTTACCAGAAATATGAAATACCATTCATTCCACATTGGGTGACCCCTTCGTCGAGCCCCTTCACTTCGTCCGCCGCAACAGCCAGGACCTCCCGGTGGCCCCCCACTTCAATTCCACATCCCACTCCCATACTGACATGTCCATCCACGGCCTCCTCTACTGCCACGTTGAGGCCAGACACAGGTTGGAGGAACAACATCTCATATTCCACCTTGGGAGTCTCCAACATGACGGCCTCAACACCGATTTCTCTAACTTCTGGTAACTCCCCCCACTCCCTTTCTTCTCACCCTCCCCCCCAGCTCCTTTGTCTTCCCTTATTCCTGTGGCTCCCTTCCCCGGCCTTGATGACCTGCCCCTCTCCTCTCCTCCCCTCCCCCATCCTTTATTCCATGGTCCACTGCCCTCTCCTACCGGATTCCTCCTTCTTCAGCCCTTTGCCTCTTCTACCCGTCACCTCTCAGTTTATTACACCTTCTCCCCGTCCCCCACCCACCTACCTTCCCCCTCTCACCTGGACTCACCTCTCACCTGAACTCACCTGTCACCTGCCTGCGTGTGCTCCTCCCCCTCCCCCCACCTTCTTATTCTGGCTTCTGCCCTCTTCCTTTCCAGTCCTGATGAAGGGTCTCGACCCGAAACCTCGACTGTTTATTTCCCTCCATGGATGCTGCCTGACCCACTGAGTTCCTCCAGCACTTTGTGTGTGTTGCTCCAGATTCCAGCATCTGCAGAATTTCTTGTGTATCCATTGCACCTATAACCATAAAAGACTATCTCTATTTTAGAATTATTCCTGTAGATAGAACTTCTTGTAAATATATCTTTTTTCCTTGTTTTAAGGGAATTGACACAAAACATAACACCAAGGGCACTGCCCGCAATACAGGCAACTGATACAAACTCTGCAGTTAACTCATATTGATTATATTTTCAGCAAGGGTACTGGGAATTCACAAGGACACCAAGTTGCCATATAAAAGCACCCAGGAAATCATGATATTATAATTGAAAATGTAGCTTTTAATAGCAAAAGCATCAAACAGATTAGCCATATTATAAGTAAACCTGGGCACCTCTTTATCTATATTGGCTACACTGTACAATAAAGAGCTGATGTATAAATTCAAATAGAAACCCAAGAACAACTCAGCAAAAGACGTATCACAGTCCTCTAAAATAAATAGGAAACCATAGTCAATAAGGAATTTGTAACAGGTTCAGTCCAGTACCTAATCATCTCCGTGTTATCTCATTATTCTGACTGCTGGCTATTTTCAAGTGGGTAGAAATGCATTTAGTTCCATTAGAGTAGGCACGGTGGTGTAGCAGTTAGTGTAATGCTTTACAGCGCCAGCGACCCGGGTTCAATTCCGGCCGCTGTCTATAAGGAGTTTGTACGTTCTCCCTGTGTCAGTGTGGGTTTCCTCCGGGTGCTCCGGTTTCCTCCCACATTCCAAAGACGTACGGGTTAGGAAGTTGTGGGCATGTTATGTTGGTGCCAGAAGCGTGGCGACACTTGCGGGCTGCCCCCAGAACACTCTACGCAAAAGATACATTTCACTGTGTGTTTCGATGTACATGTGACCAATAAAGAAATCTTATCTGATCTAACATCACCCATGTACAATATCTGGTGTCCCCAATGATGTCGGAGCCCCCAGACAAATTTTGAAAGATCGAGGAATTGAGGGTTACAGGGAACTGGCACAGAAGAGGAGTTGAGGATGGCATAGATCAGCCATGACCATATTAAATGGGCAGAGGGGGATAGGGGATTATTCCTGCTCCTCTTTTCTTGTGTTATGATGTAATAGATTCCAAAGGAGACAGGTGGGTGAAAAAATAGCTGTAGAATTAGTTGGGAGTAGAGTGATCTAGAATAAGACTGATGGTGCTTCATGCATTGAATCCAGGAGGAGTACATATCCATAAAAAGTATTGATCTCTCAAAGAAATCCTGTCGGCCGGCTGACCTCTTAGGAAATTAGGGAGCAAAGATACATTCCAGCAAATAATCATCCAATAAATAGAAATAATGAAGCAGAACTAACTAACCGTGCAGAGAATGCATGAGAAAACTAGAGGATCCTCTGCATTTGAATAAGTATATGGTTTTTGAAAACTACAAGAAGCAGAGAACATAGAACATTACAGCACAGTAAAGGCCCTTCGGCCCACAATGTTCTGCCGATGTCTTACCCTGCTCTAAGATCTATCGAACCCTTCCCTCCCACATAGCCCTCCATTTTTCTATCATTCATGTGTCTATCTAAGAGTCTATTAAATGTCCCTAACGTATCTGCCCCCACAACCTCTGCAGGCAGTGCGTTCCACACACCCACCACTCTCTGTGTAAAAAACTTACCTCTGACATCCCCCTTATACCTTCCCCCAATCACCTTAAAACTATGTCCCCTTGTGTTAGCCATTGTCACCCTGGGAAAAAGTTTCTGACTGTCCACTCGATCTGTGCCTCTTATCATCTTGTACACCTCTATCAAGTCACCTCTCATCCTCCTCCTCTCCAAAGAGAAAAGCCCGAGCTCGCTCAACCTATCCTCATAAGACATGCTCTCCAATCCAGGCAGCATCCTGGTAAATCTCCTCTGCACCCTCTCTAAAGCTTCCACATCCTTCCTATAATGAGGCGACCAGAACTGAACACAATACTCCAAGTGTGGTCTAACCAGCGTTCTATAGAGCTGCAACATCACCTCATAGCTCTTGAACTCAATATCCAGACTAATGAAGGCCAACACACCATACGCCTATCGGCCTGTGTGGCAACCTTGAGGGATCTATGGACATGGACCCCAAGATCCCTCTGTTCCTCCACACTGCTAAGAGTCCTGCAATTAACCTTGTATTCTGCCTGAAGCAGCACCAGATAACTGTTGAAGGAGCTACACACAAGGAAAGCAGAAATACAGAGATAGGCAGCTGTTGTTTAGGTCAACTCTGCAAACCTTTAGGGTGCAGACAATATTACTGGCTGGAAATTGGAAGTCTAAAATGGCATTGAATCAGACCTCTGGAGAGAGTGGAGAAACAAGAGATGAATCGCTGCAAAGCCTGTTCCCCACAAAGGAGAAAGGGGTCTCTTAAACGGGCAGTTTTTGAAACTGGGCCCGAAGCTTAAAGAAAGGTAACATAATTAACCCCTGTACTACGTCCTGGAGAGCTCAGTAGAAATAGACATAAAATTGCAAGACTTGAGAAAGAATCTAGAGGGGAAAGAAAGCGATCTGATTCCTGAAGGACAGAATTTGGCAGCGGAATGGAGTTTGGTGGGATCGGATTTCGTCTCCGCTGGTCTGATACCAATGTTTTTGCAAGGAATCAAATAAGGCAACAAGAATAGATCTAAACAATTAGACCACCAGAGAAGTCACAAAAGACTCAAAAGAGAAAGCTCCCCAAAACTTTCATTAAATTTGATTGCAGATGAAATGCAGGCAAGAGTCATTTCACCAGTGGGACTTGCATTTGTCACTGCAAGCTCCAATAGATTCATCAGGGTATATCTTAACGAGAAGCAACTGAATGGCGAACATCAGACAGAGCATTTCATATCATTTGCATTGCTGCTAAGCTGGGTCCACATAAATCAGCCCTCACCAGAATTGTTAACTCAACAGTTGGACAAGTTTCTCAGAAACCCTCGGAGAAGAGTTAGTTGATTGTAGTATCTTTTTATGGATTTATTTTCAGGGTACAGGAGGGCTGGCAAGGCCTGTAGTTATTGCTCTTCTCTGGTGGTGAGCTATCTTCTTCAATGGTTACAGTCCTTCTGGTATTGGTATTGGTTTATTATTGTCACTTGTACCGAGGTACAGTGAAGGACTATTCACAGTGTATTGAGCAGGGAGTTCTAGGAGTTAGAAGAGCAGTGAGGTACCAGCAGCATGTTTCTAAGTCAGGGTGGTGGATGACTTGGAGGGGACGCTGCACACAGCGATGTTCCCATGGGCCTGCTGATCTTGTCCTTCTTGGTGGTAGGGAAGGCTTGGTGGGTTATGGGTGTAGCCTGGGTGAGTAACTGTAGTGCATTTAGTATACGGTACACACTGAGAGGTGGATATTTGAAACATTTCTTGGAAATTTAGACCATGAGACATAGGAGCAGAATTAGGCCATTCAGCCCATCGAGTCTGCTCTGCCATTCAATCATGGCTGATTTATTTTTCCCTCTCAACCCCATTCTCCTGCCTTCTCCCCGTAACCTTTGATGCCCTTACTGATCAAGAACCTATCAACCTCTGCTTTAAATATACCCAATGACTTGGCCTCCACAGCCGCCTGTGGCAATGAATTCCACAGATTCACCACCCTCTGGCTAAAGAAACTCCTCCTCATCTCTGTTCTAAAGGGATGTCCTTCTACTCTGAGGCTGTGCCCTCTGGTCCTAGACTCTCCCACTGATGGAAACATTTTCTCCACGTCCACTCTATCCAGGCCTTTCAATATTCGGTAGGTTTCAATGAGATCCCCCCTCATCCTTCTAAACTCCAGCGAGTACCATAGAACCATAGAACCATACAGCACAAAACAGGCCCTTCGGCCCACCATGTTGTGCCGTCCACCAAACCACCCTCACACTACCTAACCCCTTCCTCCCGCATATCCCCCCATCCCACACTCCTCCATGTGCCTATCCAACAAGCTCTTGAACCTGTTCAATGTATCTGCCTCCACCACCACCCCAGGTAGTGCATTCCATGCACCAACCACTCTCTGGGTGAAAAACCTCCCCCTGACATCTCCCCTGAACCTCCCACCCATAACCTTAAAGCCATGGCCTCTCGTCTTGAGCATTGGTGCCCTGGGAAGGAGGCGCTGACTGTCTACTCTATCTATTCCTCTCAGTATTTTATATACCTCTATCATGTCTCCTCTCATCCTCCTCCTTTCCAGTGAATAAAGCCCTAGCACCTTAAGCCTCTCCTCATATTCAATACTCTCTAATCCAGGCAGCATCCTGGTAAATCTCCTCTGCACCCTCTCCAACACCTCCACATCCTTCCTATAATGAGGCGACCAGAACTGAACACAGTACTCTAAGTGTGGCCTAACTAGAGTTTTGTAAAGCTGCATCATCACCTCATGGCTCTTAAACTCAATCCCGCGATTTATGAAAGCCAACATCCCATTGGCCTTCTCAACTGCTCTTTCCACCTGTGAGGCAACTTTCAATGAACTGTGAATATGAACCCCCAGATCCCTCTGCTCCTCCACACTGCCAAGTACCTTGCCATTTACCCAGTACTCTGCCCTGGAGTTTGTCCTTCCAAAGTGTCCCACCTCACACTTCTCCGGATTGAACTCCATCTGCCACTTGTCAGCCCAGCTCTGCATCCTATCAATATCCCTCTGTAAGCTCCGACAGCCCTCCACACTATCCGCAACACCGCCTATCTTAGTGTCGTCCACAAACTTACTAACTCAGCCGTCCACCCCCTCATCTAAGTCATCTATAAATATCACAAAAAGTAGAGGTCCCAGAACCAATCCCTGCGGGACACCACTAGTCACTGCCTTCCAATCCGAGGGCACTCCCTCCACCACAACCCTCTGCTTTCTACATGCAAGCCAATTCCTAATCAGGCCCAGAGACATCAAACACTCCGCATACGTTAACTCTTTCATTCCCGGGATCATTCTTGTAAACATCCTCTGGACCCTCTCCAATGCCAGCACATCCTTCCTTCGATACGGAGCCCAAAACTGCTCACAATACTCCAAATGTGGTCTGACCAATGCCTTATAAACCCTCAGCATTACATCCCTGCTTTTATATTCTAGTCCTCTCAAAATGAATGCTAATGTTGCATTTGCATTTGCATAACGTTGCATTTGCACTCAAGCCCTGACATGACATTGAACTTTTGCACAAAACATGAAACAATATCATCACTTCTAATTTTGTTATCTACCTTACCTGTATCAATGCTTTCTGACCCAAGGAACTAGGTTAGAGGTCAGGTTCAAAGGCAAGATCCTTCACTTGCAGCAGAATAAGAACAAAGTTGTGATGGGAAATTAAAGAGTATTAGAATATGAACAGAAATAATCTTTGAAGATTCTCTAATGTCTTATACAAATGTCATCAAGATGCAAAATAAATTATTGATTAGGTGTTGAATTTAGAACTTGTGAGAAGCGGGATATTTCTCACGTCATCTGTCACAGTTAATCCTGGACGAGATGCAGAAATGACAGCTGAGAAATTATTTAACGTTTTGCGGACATGACCCTAAAGAAAAATGGAGTTGCATTCGTGAATGGGAACGATGAAGTATCTACAGGAAGGACAGCTGCAACAGGACACCTGAAGAAAGGTTATTGACCTCAAATGTTAGCTCTGTTTCTCTCTCCACAGATGCTACCTGACCTCGTGAGTGTTCCCAGTACCCTGTTTTCATTCCATTCCCTTTGGCCGTAGAGAACTTTGTTCTTCTGTCTCAAAATGGTAATCATGTCCTGCAAGGTGTTCTGGCACGCAAAGTAATAAAGATCACATTTCAATCTCTCCACATAGCTTCAGCAATAGTCACAGACCTGGGGTCGTAGATTGATACAGCACAGAAACAGGCCCTTCGGCCCACTGAGTCTGTGCTGACCACCAACCATCCATTTACACTCATCCCTTTCGTCATTCTCTCCACTTCCTCAACTAGAGTGAAGAAGGCTCGCCAGCGGCTCTACTTCGCTAGGAGCTTGAGGAGATTTGGTCCGTCACCAGAGACTCTTGCAAATTTCTACAGGTGTGCAGTGGAGAGCATTCTGACTGGTCGCATCACCGCCTGGTATGGAGGCTCCAATGCGCAGGATCACAAGAGGCAGCAGAGGGTTGTGCACTCAGCTGGCTCCATCACGGGCATAACCCTCCCCGCCATCGAGGACATCTTCAAGTGACGGTGCCTCAAGAAGGCGGCATCCATCAATAAGGACCCTCACCACCCGGGATATGCCCTCTTCTCATTACTACCATCAGGGAGGAGGTACAGGAGCCTGAAGACCCACACTCAATGATTTAATAACAGCTTCTTCCCCTCCGCCATTAGACTTCTGAATGGTCCATGAACACTACTTCAATATTCTTTTTATTGTACTATTTACTTATTTTGTAATTTATAGTAATTTTATGTCGTTGCACTGTACTGCTGCCGCAAAACAACACATTTCACAACATACAAGTCAGTGATAATAAATCTGATTCAGATCCACCATTAACCTGCACACAAGAGGAAATTTACAGTGATCCATTGTCCTAGCAACTTGCACATTCTTGGGATGAGGGGTGAAACAGGAGTATCCAGAGGAAACTCATGCAATCACAGAGGAAATGTGCAAACTCCACACAGAGAGCACCTGAGGTCGGAATCGAACTGGGGTCGCTGGCGCTATAAGGCAGCAGCTCTACCAGCTGAGCCACTGTACCATCTCAATTTGGCCTAAGTAGCTGTGTTCTTGTCCAAGACCACGGAAGAAGCTGCAACCTGAAAATCAGGAGTAGAGGTGGGAAAAAAATCCTTTGCATTATATAGCATTTTCTATAACCTCAAAACATTTTGCAGCCAGAAGTGTTACAGCAGACATCAGTGTTTATAATTTTTTCCTGCCTCTTACCTTAATATTCTCAAATTATCTATTTCCCTTTCAAGTTCAGCCTTTAGACGCTGCATTTAGATGGACTCTTGACCTCACAATCTACCTTGTATTGGTATTGGTTTATTATTGTCACTTGTACCGAGGTACAGTGAAAAACTTGTCTTGCATACCGTTCGTACAGATCAATTCATGACATTGAGGGAAAGGTTGTTGTCATGACACCATGTCACTAAGCTCTCTATCTCCTTCCTGTCCCCCGACTCATCATTATTTGAGATACGGCCCACTACGATGGTATCATCTGCAAACTTGTAGATGGAGTTTGAACAGTTGTGACCTTGCACCTCATTGTCTGCCTCACTGCACTTTCTCTGTAGCTGTTACACTTTATTCTGCATTCTGTTATTGTTTTACCCTGTACTGCCTCAGTGCACTGTGTAATGAACGGTATGCAAGATACGTTTTTCACTGTACCTCAGTACATGTGACAATAATAAACCAATTCCAATTCCAATTACCTTTCCATGTTCATATAAAGCAAAATGCAATAGTTTCTCGAAATCTGAATCCAGTTGCTGAAAAACAAAACATAAAAAAATAATCAGCAGGTTAGGCAGTATCAATGGAGATAGAAGTGGAATTGAAGGTTCAAGCCTTTCATTAGAATTGAAACATGTTCGGAAAGTCCAGATGATCAGAGTTCAAACTGTGAAAAAACAATTGCATGATTTAATGCTTCATGGTTCAGTAGGTAAGGAAGTTTGCACAAAATGTCACAGACTATTAACCTTCATGATAAAGACTAATAGTACTTGGGCAGACAAGTCACCTTACAAGTGTTCCAGTTTGGTACATTCTGCAATTCTTAAAATAAAAGGTGTTGATGGGTATTTGTGGATGAGACAGTGCAAACTCTGATTTAAATCAAATCCTTCAAGCAACTTCAAAGTCAAATGCAAACTTGATAAATTCATCAGTCACAGCTCATGTGCTCAAAAGGAACTGCAATATGCTGAGTGCTTATTTCTCCAAGAGAAAAAGGGAATCTCATAAATTTACAAACTCTGTGGCCTCACTGAGATGGATTGTGACTACTTAAGAGTGCAAAATATTGACAATGGAATTAAATACAGAGAGAAAAATTACTTGTTAACTCATTAACATCCGTGGCACGCCAGCAGCTATACTTTATTAGGAGTTTGAGGAGATTCAGTATGTCACCATTGCAAATTTCTACAGAAGTACGGTGGAGAGCATTCTGACTGGTTGCATCACAGCCTGGTGTGGAGGCTCCAATGCACAGGATCGCAAGAGGCTGCAGAGGGTTGTAGACTCAGCCAGCTCCATCACGGGCACAACGCTCCCCACCATCGAGGGCACCTTCAAGAGGCAATGCCTCAAGAAGATGGCATCCATCCCCTCAGCATCCGGGACATGCCCTCTTCACGTTACTACCATCAGGGAGGAGGTACAGGAGCCTGAAGACCCACACTCGACTTTTCAGGAACAGCTTCTTCCCCTCCACCATCAGATTTCTGAACGGTCCATGAACCCATGAACACTACCTCGTTATTCCTCTTTCGCACTATTTATTTATTTTTGTAACTTATGGTAATTTTTATGTCTTGCACTGTACTGCTGCCACAAAACAACACATTTCATGACATATGTCAGTGATAATAAACCTGGTTCTGATTCAAATTTGATCTCAGGTGTTAAAATTGTAGCTTTAACAGAGTAGGTAACATAGTAACTAGTAAAATTAGAGGACCGGACTAATAATCAGATTTTAAATTCCTCCAGAGCTATTGGGGTATTAAAAAAACTAAATAAATTTGAAAATTAAAGGTAGAATCAGTCATAATGACAATCATTGTAAAAACTATCACTTCATTAAAGAACTTCAGGTAAGGAAATCTGGTGTCCTTATCTATCTATCCTATATTAATTCAACATGACTAACTCATAACAGCCCTCACAAGCCCCAGGAAGCTGCTGGATGGCATCAAAGTAGAACGTAGAACAGTCACTGAAGAGGCCATTCGGCCCACGATGTTGTGCTGAACTTGATGCCAATTTATACTAAATCTCCTCCTCTTGCGTATCATCCATATCCCTCCATTCCCTTCACATTCAGATAAGAGAAGATACCTTTTTTAGTCACATGTACATCGAAACACACAGTGAAATACATCTTTTGCATAGAGCATTCTGGGGGCAGCCCGCAAGTGTCGCCATGCTTCTGGTGCCAACGTATCATGCCCACAACTTCCTAACCCGTACGTCTTTGGAATGTGGGAGGAAACCAGAGCACCCGGAAGAAACCCATGCAGACGCAGGGAGAACGTACAAACTCCTTAAAGACAGTGGCCGGAGTTGAACCCGTGTCACTGGCGCTGTAATGGTGTTACGCTAACCACTACACTACTGTGCCTGCCTCAATAAGGTATCTTTATTAGTCATATGTACATCAAAACACACGGTGAAATACATCTTTTGTGTAGAGTGTTCTGGGATATATCTATCTAAAAGTCTTAAGCTCCACTGCACTGCCTGCTTCCACTACTATCCCTGTTAACCCATTCTAGGCGCCTCCCACTCTCTGCCCAGAAAAACTTGCCCCCTCTAACCTTAAAAGCCTGTCCTCTGGTGTTTGACATTTCTACCCCAGGGAAAAGATTCTGACTGTCTACCCTATCTATGCCTCTCATAATTTTAAAAACCCCTATCAGGTCTCCCCTCAGCCTCTGATGCTCCAGGGAGAACAACACAAGTTTGTCCAACCTCTCCTTACAGCTCATGCCCTCCACTGTGAAAAATAAAACTAGATAGGCCACCAAGTATTGACCTAATTACCAGGCACCTAACAAAGCACATCCAGCACTGTTAGTCCTGTAGTGTTCTACTCATTAACACTTGGGAACTTTTGACAAAATGACAACACATTTGTCACACATTGGTCAAGCCTCAGAATCATATCTTGGCCATGTGGATTCAGAATTGGCTTGCCTGTAGAAGGCAGAGGGTTGTGGTGGAGGGAGTGCATTCGGATTGGAGGGCTGTGACTAGCGGTGTCCCAGAAGGATTGGTTCTGGGACCTCTGCTTTTCGTGATTTTTATTAATGACTTGGATGAGGGGGTAGAAGGGTGGGTTGGCAAGTTTACAGACGACATAAAGGTTGGTGGTGGTGTGGATAGTGTAGACGATTGTCGAAGATTGCAGAGGGGCATTGATAGGATGCAGAGCTGGGCTGAGAAATGGCAGATGGAGTTCAATCCGGAGAAGTGTGAGTTGGTACACTTTGGAAGGACAAACTCCAAGGCAGAGCACAAAGTTAATGGCAGGATTCTTGGTAGCGTGGAAGAGCAGAGGGATCTGGGGGTCCATAATCCACAGATCCCTGAAAATTGCCTCACAGGTGGATCGGGTAGTTAAGAAAGCTTATGGGGTATTAGCTTTCATAAATTGAGGGATTGAGTTTAAGAGCCGCGAAGTAATGATGCAGCTCTACAAAACTCTGGTTAGACCACACTTGGAGTACTGTGTCCAGTTCTGGTCGCCTCATTATAGGAAGGATGTGGAAGTGTTGGAAAGGGTGCAGAGGAGATTTACCAGGATGCCGCCTGGTTTAGAGAGTATGCATTATGAGGAGAGACTAAGGAAGCTAGGGCTTTACTCTTTGGAGAGAAGAAAGATGAAAGGGGACATGATGGAGGTGTACAAAATATTAAGAGGAATAGATAGAGTGGACAGCCAGCGCCTCTTTCCCAGGGCACCAATGCTCAATACAAGAGGGCATGGCTTTAAGGTAATGGGTGGGAAGCTCAAGGGAGATATCAGAGGGAGGTTTTTCACCCAGAGAGTGGTTGGTGCATGGAATGCGCTGCCTGGGGTGGTGGTGGAGGCAGGTACATTGGTCAAATTAAAGAGATTACTGGATAAGCATATGGAGGAATTTAAAATGGAAGGATATGTGGTAGGAAGGGGTTAGATAGTCTTAGGTGAGGTTTAAAGGTCAGCACAACATTGTGGGCCAAAGGGCCTGTATTGTACTGTACTGTTCTATGTTCTATATCTCCAGGCCACTGTTTTAAACTCTTTTGCCAGCAACCCTCGTTACATCCTGTTCAGTAATCGACACTATTGATGTTAGCTTTTAATTTCTGATTTTAATTAGCTGTTTCTGATTTTTCCCCATCTGCTGTGGTGGAAGTTGAACTCGTCTGTTCTCATTATTAATTCTGCCTTCTAATTTCACTAGTTAATAGCTTTGAAATTATGGCATGATGGTATAATTGTGACCCCAGGAGCCTTAAGTACCATTGAATTGCCTGGCATCAGGTCATATATGTGTAAGTAAACTTCTCCTTGTTAAAAGTCTTTGCTGGTAGACTGTTACTTCTCCATGTTACACATCTCTTGGAAGGAACTTTAGGGGCAAGGGAACCTTGACTCAGTAGCACCACCACTGACCAAATCATGGAACTGTCAGAGTGGATTCTCGAAGAGTCTCTCTCACATTGACTCACCAAGATACATGATGTTAACTGATTACACGAATTAAGAAAGGAACCTTATTTATAAAATGAACTTGCAAAGCCTTTGGTCACACATTACATTTCACAGAGATACTTACCCAATATTATGTGGAGCTTAAGAGGCTTTTAGATAGACACATGAATATAGAACATAGAACACTACAGCACAGTACAGGCCCTTCGGCCCACAACGTTATGCCAACATTTTATCCTACTCTAAGATCTACCTAACCCTTCCCTCCCACATAACCCCCTATTTTTCTATCATTCATGTGGCTATCTAAGAGTCTCTTAAATGTCCCTAATGTATCTGCCCCCACAACCTCTGCCGGCAGTGCCTTCCACGCACCCACCACTCTCTGTGTAAAAAACTTACCCCTGACAGCCCCCTTATACCTTCCTCCAATCACCTTAAAATTAAGTCCCCTCATGTTAGCCATTGTCACCCTGGGAAAAAGTCTCTGACTGTCCACTCAATACGAAGGGAATGGAGGGATGTAGATGATACACAGGAGGAGGAGATTTAGTATAAATCGGCATCAGGATCAGCACATCATGGGCCGAATGGCCATTCCAGTGCTGTACTGTTCTATGTTCTGCATAATGAAAAAGGGAAATAAAACATTCAAAATTGCCCAGTCTAGGTTCACCCTGTGCCCTTAATCTCAACCCGTCTCTTGTCATAGAGCACTACAGCACAGAAACAGACCCTTCGGCCCATCTAGTCCATGCCAGCCTGGTTTTCTACCTAGTCCCATCTACCTGCACCTGGACCATATCCCTCCATTCCTCTCCCATCCATGTACCTATCCAAACTTCTCTCACCTTTCACCCTAAACCTATGACCTCTAGTTCTAGTCTCACCCAACCTGAGGGGAAAAAGCCTGCATGCATTCACCCTATCTATACCCCTCATAATTTTGTATACCTCTATAAGATCTCCCCTCATTCTCCTGCGCTCCAGGGAATAAAGTTCTAACCTATTCAACCTTTCCCTATAACTCAGGTCCTCAAGTCCAAGCAACATGCGTGTAAATTTTCTCTGCACTCTTTCAAGCTTATTGATATCTTTCCTGTAGGTAGGTGACCAGAACTGCACAAATTACTTTACACACAATCGTTTGGCCTCACCAACGTCTTATACAACTTCAACATAACATCCCAACTCCTGTATTCAATGCCGATTTACGAAGGCCAAAGTGCTAAAAGCTCTCTTGCCGACCCTATCTACCTGTGATGCTGCTTTCAAGGAATTATGGATCTGTATTCCCAGGTCCCTCTGTTCTACCGCACACCTCCGTGCCCTACCATTCATTGTTCAAGCCTTACCCTGGTTTGTCCTCCCAAAGTGCAACATCTCACACTTGTCTGCATTAAATTCCATCAGCCATTTTTCAGCCCATTTTCCCAGCTGGTCCAGATCACTCTGCAAGCTTTGATAGCCTTCCTCGCTGTCCACTACACCCCCGATCTTAGTGTCATCTGCAAACTTTCTGATCCAGTTTACCACATTATTAACTATGTAATTAATATAGATGATAGACAGGAATGGGCCCAGCACCCATCCCTGCAGCACACCACTAGTCACAGGCCTCCAATCAGAGAAACAGCCATCTACTACCACTCGCTGGCTAAGCCAACGTTGAATCCAATTGACTACTTTATCCTGAATGCCAAGCGACTTAACCTTCTGGAGCAGCCTCCCATGCGGGGCTTTGTCAAAGGCCTTACTAAAGTCCACGTAGACAACGTCCACCACCTTCCCTTTATCAACCTTCCTGGTAACCTCCTCAAAAAACTCTGTAAGATTGGATAGACATAACCTTTCACGCACAAAGCCATGTTGACTATCCCTAATTAGGCCCCGTCCATTTAAGTACTTACTTATCCTGTGCCTGAGAATACCTTCCAATAATTTACCCACAACTGATGTCAGGCTCATCGGCCTATAATTTCCCGACTTATTCTGAGAGCCTTTCTTAAACAACGGAACAACATTAGCTATCCTCCAGTCCTCTGGCACCTCACCCGTGGCTAAGGACATTCTAAATATCTCTGCCAGGGCCCTCTGCAATTTCTGCACTGGCCTCCCACAAGGTCTGAAGGGACACCTCATCAGGCCCTGGGGATTTATCCACTCTAATTTGCCTCAAGACAGCCAGCACCTCCTCTTCCGTAATCCAGATACGGCACATGATCTCCCTACTCTTTTTCCTCAGTTCTACAGACTCTGTATCTGTCTCTCAAGTAAATATAGATGCAAAAATTCATTTAAGATCTCCTCCATCTCTTTCGGCTCCACACATAGGTGACCACGCTGGTCTTCAAGAGGACCAATTTTGTCCTTTACTATCCTTTTGCATTTAATATAACTATAGAAACCCTTTGGATTCTTTCACCGTCTGCCAGAGCAACCTCATGTCCTCTTTTAGCCCTCCTGATTTCTCTCTTAAGTGTTCTCTTGCATTTCTCATACTCCTCAAGCTCCTCATTTGATCCTAACTGCCTGTACCTGATATGCACCTCCTTTTTCTTTACCAGGGCCTCAATACCCCTTGATAACCAAGGTTCCCTAAAGCTGTTAGCCTTGCCTTTTACTCTAACAGGAACATACAGATTCTGTACTGTCTTCACTTTTGAAGGCCTCCCACTTACTAAGCATCTTTTTGCTGGAAAACAATTTATCCCAATGCATGCCTGCCAGATCCCTTCTGATGCCCTCAACATTGGCCACCCCTCCAGTTGAAAATCTTAACCCTAGGGAAAGTCCTATCCTTCTCCATTATTATCTTGAAATTAATGGAATTATGATCACTAGATCCAAAGTGCTCCCCAACACTCACTTCTGACACCTGCCCTGTCTCATTCCTTAAGACGAGATCCAGTATCGTGCTCTCTCTAGTTGGGACCTCTACATATTAAGGAAACTTTCCTGAACACATTTGACAAACTCTATCCCATCCAGTCCTTTTATAGTATGGGAGTCCGAGTCAAAATGTGGAAAGTTAAAATTCACCTATTATCACAACTTTTTATTTCCTACAACTGTCAGTCTACAAATTTGCTCCTTTAAATCCCACTGACTATTGGGAGGTCTATAATATAGTCTCATTAATGTGGTAATTCCTTTTTTATTCCTCAGTTCCATCCAAATTGCCTTGGTAGTCGAGCCCTCCAGCATGTCATCTCTGAGCACTGCTGTGACATTTTCCCTGATGAATAATGCCACCCCTCCCCCTTTAATAGCTCCTGCTCAATCATGTCTAAAACAACAGAACCCTGGAACATTGAGCTGCCAGTCCTGCCCCTCCTGCAACCAAGCCTCACTAATGGCTACAGCCTGCCTTACAGTTTCAAATACAGCATTTCTTTTTTGTTAGCCACTCACGTTGCAATTCACTAATAAAATACAAATCCCCCGGTTTGATCTATTTGGCTGTTGTCAAATGCACTTCTTTCTGCTCTGTTCCAGAGCTCTGTATGTCTTGATGCACTTTTCTAGAGTTAACAGTGACATGTGGTAACCGTTACTCCTGTGTTCCACACATTATCCAGTCACTGATAACCATATTCTCTGCATCTGCAAAACTCTACTCATCTGTAACCATCTTAGGTTTGGAAAGCGTAAGATTCTCCCCACTCTTGATCATACGTTTAAAAAAAAGTAATGGTCATCCATTTTATTTCCAGGCAGGTAATACATTCTCCTAGGTTCCATTGTGCTTTGTGCAATAAGATATTGCCTGCTCTGGTTTATATCAGTAGTGTAGCGGTTAGCATAACACTATTACAGCGTCAGCAAACCAGGTTCAATTCCAGCCACTATCTGTAAGGAGTTTGTACGTTCTCCATGTCTGTGTGGGTTTCCTCCCACATTCCAAAGACGTACAGGTTAGGAAGTTGTGGGCATGCTCTGCTTGTGCCGGAAATATGGTGACACTTGCAGGCTGCACCCAGAACACTCTACACAAAAGATGCATTTCACTGTGTGTTTCGGTGTACGTGCGACTAACAAAGATATCTTATTGACCTGGCTATGGCAGATAAAGTGTAAACAGTTCCCTCTATTGTCTCCATTCTTTAGATAGGTTACTTGCTTGGAAACCCAGGAGTACAGATGACTGTTTTATTGTGCACTCCCTCTATGGGATCTGAGAGCTCTCAGTTTCTTAGCACATATTCACATTATCTCCATTTATGGGGGAAGGGAGAAATGTCAAACCAGCTATTCCAATTCAAACTTCCAAATTTCATACAGCCACACTTATAACACCATGTTTCAATGCCATTCTTCCGTTCATTCTTATTTATATTAACAGAAAATTTATTTATAAACAGAACTGGAGTGCAGTTGATCACACATGCAGTTCAAGGGGTGCATGATCACTCATAAACCACTGTCCTCAAACTATTTATTGCAGATGGTCTACTTGTTGTGTGATGGTCTATTCCTACCAAAACTCTGAAGGTCAGAGTGACCATCAGTCTTCCGGTAAATCAAAGCCCTGGCTACATGAGAACTCTCTCCATGGTGTTGTGCAGCATGATCAGTGAGTGAACTAAGAACAGAGGCATCAGCTCAAATCTGAGCACATACGAGTACCTCACTGCAATCTTCAACATTATGAAAGTACAGCCCTATATTGGCAATTAACGTCAACTCCGGTTTAAGAAGGGATGTTGATGAGTATTCCAAGATCAGCAGACACATCTAAAAATCAGGTGCTAAACTGGCAAACTTACATGGGATTATATGCATGCCAAACACAGTGATACATAACAGGGACACACAATCCCACAACAATGGATCCAAAGTTCTGATGTCCTGTCACATCCAAGCATGACAAGTGGATCACTGACTAATGGAAGATGGCCATTCCATGAAAATCCCCCTTCCTCAATGATGTGAACTTGATGAAGCAATTGCAACCAACTTCAATCAGAAACCTCGAGTGGATGATAAACATATGCCTCAGAGTTGCAGCAACACATAAGCCAGTCTTCCGGTGGCTTTGATACAGGGTCACTTGATCCAACATCCACAGACACTGCCCAACTTGCTATTTTCATTATTGCTTCTTTTCCAGTATTTGAGCAATTTGATTCAGAATGTGATCAAGAAATGGCCGAGCTCCTCGTAAAAAGCAAAAAGGATATGGTCACTAACATCCCTCTCGTCACTGGTTAATGTTAACCAATCTGTTCCAGGATGTGCACAACATTGGAATTTACCAATGTGAAAGAGTGCTCCCACCTACAAAATGGACAAACCCAATTCAGACGATTACTGCTTCAAAAGGTGCCGTCAACAGTCCTCACTTGCCAAGGCCTGCCTGTTCCATTAGTTTGGGCTCAATCTGGACTATACAACTCAGGCCTCAACAGCCCAAGGTCCAACTAATTATCAGGCGAGGGGATGGGGGTGAAATCGTGGTGAGAGATGGGGCATGGATTAAGGCAGTAGAAGGTACCCGGGCAAAAATTGGGATTGATGTGAATCAAAAGGGAAAAAAAAACACTCCTGCTTCAAGGGTGAATCAGAAGTCAGCTATCCCGTAGCAAGCGACTCAGCAACTCCCCAAAGCCTTACAGCCATCTAGAAACCAAATGCCAGGTTCTCAGGGTTATAGGGATACACATGGAAACAAACACTTTGGCCCACCAAAGTCCACATCGACCATCAAGTGTCCATTTTTAAATTATTATTAATTAAAACATTAATCCTATCCCAACCCAGTTTATTCTTCCCACGTTTCCATCGACTTCCTTCCCAGATTCTGACACTTGCGTTCATGCTTGGGACAAAGCATCAGTCCATGTGATCAAGTGGATGAGTAAATTGGGGACAGCATTGAGCAAGGAAAACAACTGTGTGGGAACCCTACCATAAACTGTTCCAAGCAAGACACATGGAAGTTCACTCGACAAGAGATTCATTCTCTACAAGTAGCACCACACATACCATAATAGACGGCATGATGTCTTCTTTTGGGATTACTGGTACATTGCTTTAACAGAGGGGAAAAAAAAATCAGTTGAACAAGAATTTCTGAAAACATGACCATAACAGGAAAATGGACTGTAAACTAAGAATTTAATTGGCACCAAATCTACTCAATAATTGGATGCTCAATAGTAGATAACGTACAACAATTAACTAGCGCCAGTTAGACTGAACTTTAGTCTCAAAAGCTGCCAAGACAATACAGTATTGAGAAAGTTGAGGGGTGGGGGTTGGAATTTAATGTAATTCAGAAACCAATCGCAGTAGTTTAAGAAAAGTTAATGGGTGACAGCAAGGAGACTAAATTCAGCAGATAACTTATCTGAGCATTCTTCTTAGAGAGCAAACGTTCTTTGCAAGTGTTGAAGTGCAAGTTAGCAACATGGGAAAACTCAAGAAAATTTGCCAAACTTGTTCCTTTAAGGAAATCTAATGTCAGTACAGCAGTTATTCCAAATTCCATTCCCACAGTAAATTTATTAAGATTAAATTTACAATTCCATCTCCTTGATTGGCTTTGTTTTTCTATGATATTTACTGCAATTCCTCCCTTAAAACAATGCAATCAAACACAATCTATTTAAATTATCCATTGTCAAGGCGCATCCATTAAACTACTTTGTGAAGCACTGTGCATTTTCGGTGAATATTTCACACAATATAGACACAGGAATATTCAAGTTAGTAGATTTCTTTTAGTCAAAACAAAACATTCAATATAAACATCTTACAAGTTTCATTATTTGTTCATACATGATCAAAACAGCTTAATTCAGGATATTTACAGTCAAAGCAATGGAATTTGTGGTAAGAAAATTATATACAAAGTACACCTCTCCATTTGTATCTACAGCAGAATTTGTGCAACAACCCATGTTAGAGAGTTATTAAAATACACTTAATCTAGAAAAAAACAATATGTACACATTGCTTCCATGTTACCCACCAAATGTAATGCAGAAACCTGCGCTGATTTAAACAATGAATAAAGATTTAATTTACATGGTTGGCCCTGCTCATTAGTTTGCTCATGTTCTTGGTCTCTACACCCTGCAAAAATCTGTATGATTAACAAAGTATACAACTCCATGATATTAAACAGTGCTGTGCCTGCCATCTGAGTGCTTTGGTTTACTGACCACTTCTCCAATTAGTTTTGGACAGTCATGCAAACCCTTTGCAATTTGGTCACATTCCATAATTAGGTCATAGTTGATTTTGTCAGTTACAACACTATCTTGCTTGTAGTCAGGATGATGAGCAACAAAGTTCCTCAACCAACACGCTGCAGTCATCAGCTCCCCTGAAAACAATTAAACAAGCAAGTAAAATACTCTAGTTTTTAAACTAGTTTTTGCCCCATGAACCCATGTGCTGTAAAAATAACATTAAGGCAGATTTATAAAAATGGCCAAGATGTGGTGAGGCTGCACTGTGTGTACAATTTTGGTTATCCCGTTATGGGAAAGGCATCATTAAACTGGAGTACTGAAAGCATCGTTGTACATTTACAACAATGCTTCCAGTACTCAAGGGCCTGAGTTATAAGGAGAGGTTGGGTAGGCAAGGGCTTTGTTCCTTGGAATGTAGGAGGCAGAGGGGTTACCTTTGGTGGGAGGTGCCAATTAAATTCTTAGTTTACAGTCCATTTTCCTGTTATGGTCATGTTTTCAGAAATTCTTGTTCAACTGATTTTTTTTTTTCCCCCCTCTGTTAAAGCAATGTACCAGTAATCCCAAAAGAAGACATCATGCCGTCTATTATGGTATGTGTGGTGCTACATGTGAGGTGGGAGGTTCAGGGGAGATGTCAGAGGGAGGTTTTTCACCCAGAGAGTGGTTGGTGCATGGAATGCACTGCCTGGGGTGGTGGTGGAGGCAGATACATTGAACAGGTTCAAGAGCTTGTTGGATAGGCATATGGAGGAACGTGAGATAGAGGGATATGCGGGAGGAAGGGGTTAGGTAGTGTGAGGGTGGTCTGATGGACGGCACGACACGGTGGGCCGAAGGGCCTGTTTTGTGCTGTAGGGTTCTATGGTTCTAATAGAGGTATATAAAAATCATGGGGGGGGGCATAGATAGGGCAAATGCACAGTCTTTTTCCTGGGGAAGGGGAACTAGGGGCCATAGGTTCAAGAAGAGAGGTTTAAAAAGGGACCAGAGGGGCAACTTCTTCACAGGGGGTCGTGGATATCTGGAATGAGCTGCCAGAGAAAGTGATTGAGGCAGGTACAATAACATTTAAAAAAATATTTGGATAAGTACATGGATAGGAGGGGTTTAAGAGGGCTATGGGCCAAATGGGACTAACTAGGTGGGCACCATGGTTGGCATGGACCAGTGGGCCAAAGGGCCTGTTTCCATGCTGTATGACTCTAAACAAAGCAGCAGCTGGGCTATATTCTGGTGAATAGTCCTCCTGGTTTATGCATTCCAACCATTTTGTCCTTTTCCTTCCAATGCCCTGGAACATTTTGCCACACAAGCTTGCTGCTGCATGTGCAGAGTGTGAAACTGCACAGCCGAAGATTTTTGCCTTTCTCCCAGGGACGATAACGGAACCCTCCAGCCAAGATGAAAAGTGGTTTTGATGGAAACTAGTGCAATCCCGGCTACACCTTCACTGCACTGAGAATGTGAAAAACAGATGAATCACCTCGCGTGTCAGGAACTTGGCAGCCTCAGTCATTCAAACTGAACCATCCAATTATGGTTCCATTATGATCTGCTCTCAGCTGCGCCTGAGCAAGAATGATGTTAAATTTGCAAGATTATGCTGGCACTTATTGTATAGTGTTTTATCCACTCACTTTGATATTTAGATGGATTATAGAATTCCCAGAAGAAGAATACTTTCCAAATTCCATTATCAGGCTTGCAAAGATTTCCAGGGAAAAGCAAAAGGACCTTTGATAGCTGCCTCAATTCTAGGTTGATGCATCAATTCAATATAAAGTTGGAACCTTACCTGAAGCTCTCTTTCTGATCAGCTTGAGGTAGTTCAAAATGCTACACCGTGTGTCAACATCTACTTCCATGTTTTCAAGGTAACTGTTTATGATTGGGATCAAACCTGGAAAAACTCCTTCCTGCAAGATAGAGCAGAACAGGAGTTAGAAAATAATGACAGCAGTCGAATATTTTTACTGAAAGAGTTTACCTGCAATTACTTACACATAAAAAGCAAGCAAATGTGCACACATTTTGGCAAAAGATTTGAAGTCTTAATCAGATCTCAGCAAGAGGTTGAGAGATACTGGAGTAGTTTGCAATATTAACATAGTCTATCTATTTGACAGGCAATTATTTTTTTTACATTGCAATACTGTTGATGTATTTTCCAATGTTGTTCACTGCAGTTGTGATGAGAGAACAGCCTAACTCTGAATGCACCTACACAGCACATTAAAACATAGGATGAACACACATATCAAAAGTATGATTGCTCCTTTCAAAGAATGGAATTATTTAAATTCAACCTCTTCTGCGTTAAACAATGCACCCAGAAGAAATTATCCTGCTTGCCTTAATAGGTCACTGAGCTAGAAAGCAAGAAAATTGATTTAGCCACTCCTACTTTCCAGCTTCCAATGAGATCTTGGCTGCTCTACAAAACTCCATTTTCCTGCCTTTACTTAAATTCCCATCAAGCTTGTCTTAAAATCACTGATTTTCTACAATCCACTGCCTGCTGGTGATGGATCGGTGAAGTTCTATATTCCTATTACTATTGTGAAAGCAATCATTTCACTAATATGGTCTAGCTCTAATTGCCATACATTTGTTCTTAATCTTTATACCCTTTGTTATTATTTATATGTTAAGCACAGTTCAGAGCACTCCTCGGTCTCACAATTAAGAGAATTCAAACAAAGGCCTTTCAATAGCTCCTTGAAATTTAAGCCCCCAGGCAAATTCATCCCAATGAATTGATTGTCAAAAGAGCCAGGATATTCTTCCAAGGTACACTCCCAAAACTGAATGCTCTAATCTGGATGGCATCTAAACAAAGCTCTAGATGTACTCCAGCTCCTTTGTGATAACATTCCATGCAGCTTTTTTACAATTTTTTTTAAATGAGTTATCTATTTGGACTCTCAGATTACTGCTCCCCTGTAAAATTTCCATCTATTTAGGAAACACACCCAACCTGCTTTTTGTCAAAGTAGATCACATTTCTCCACAATGAGTCCACTGCCCAAAGTATTACCCACTCACAATATGTGTTTGCAACTTCCTGCTCCAATCTGCAATACCGTGAAAAGGTTGTAATAAATCTCAGGAGAACATTAACAAACCATTATTCTTTGCCTTTTAACCTCCCATGCAATTCTAAAGTAAAAGTGCTGAGTATGAGCAGTTTTTTTGTATATCCTTTCTGCAACACTTTACATTTTGAGTCTATTCGTTGCATTCTATTTTCCCCAGGTTCATGTTTTTTAAGCATCTGTGCTGGTTACTGTCTTCAGCTGTATACTCATCTTTTCTTGGGTTAAACACTTAAGTAACTGCAGAAGTGGGACTTTCACTCTTTAGGTAATTATCTTTAAGAATATTTCCCAATTTTTCAGTATTGAGTAGTTCAGTTTAACCCATTCAACATGTTTCTTTCCTCTGAAGTTGATCTTATTTTAGCTTAAAATCTTCTACCATGTGGTCACCATTTACAGATTGCTTTCTGGCTTTCAGAACAGTTATTACTACCAGCCAGTCCTCTTTTTAAACAAACAGGGCAAATGAGGGAACACGTCATAAAGACAGTTTCGGAAAGCTATCCTGGCTACATTTTAGAAATCTGTTGCTTCTATGATTTGAGCCATTTTGCCCATTAACTTGTGAAAATTAAAACTCCTAATAAATGCTAAGCCATTACTGTAAGCTTCTTTTGCGTACGGCACAGTTGTCAAGAGATCCAAGGATCAGTTAGTCTTGAATCAGTTACAATATTTCCACCATGCATTCCCCATGGTCATTTAGCAATATTGCTACATCACTCCTCTCCCTTACCCTTTTCTGGAACAAAAACCTTTTAGGCTGTAAAAACAAGGTCCCATTCTTTCTCTGCTCTTGACCGAGTCTCTAATTGCTACAATACTGCATGCTTTGAACAGAACCTAGTGTTTCAAATTTGCTTGTAGGATTTTGCAGAATTCAAAGCATAAAAAAATTTCTCAGAGGATCTTTCATTCTCAGAAAGGACTGTGCTCTTGCAATACACACACACTTCAGAAATTAATGTTTCTCTGGACCCTTTTAGAGAGCGGGAGCCCTCTCGTACTCTAATTACTTTGTTGTAGCGCAAAAAAAAAGGTGTACTGTTCTGGATCTCACTTACACAATGGTAAAGTGTGTTAGAATCATTACAATCTGCTTTCAAAAGAATTTTATTTGGCTGCATGTTAAAATTACTGTTGCAGTTTAAAGAAAAATCTTAAAAGGCAGTCAATGATTCCAAGCAATAGGCTGGCCAACAATGGAAATAATGCCGACTTAAATCTATCATTTAATGCATCATAATTTTTTATTTTGGTTTGGCAAATGAGGTTAAGCCACCGCATATTGATAGAATAATCATAGTTTTGGCTGAATTCATTTCTTACCTCACAGCTGAAGGTTGCTATGCCCATGGGAAGCAGCAGCGAGGGAAAATACCAAATTGTGGCAGTTTACAAAAACAAAACTAAACTGGTACAATTTTGGATCAGGTATTTAAAGTTTCATATTACCTTCTGATTGACAGCATTTTTGCAAATGATGGGCAAGTAATACAACCCATATTTTCACATACCTTGCCATTAATGATGGTGTCTATGCTCATTAACACATACTCTTCAGAATCCAAATCAATGCCATTCTGTGCACAAGCACAGCCATCAACAACTGGGTTTCCAGCTGGAAGGAAAAAGCCACAACTTAAAATATACCTTAATTTTACACAAGCTGATACATTATTCTAATCTAATAGTTTAGTGGATGAATGAAACTAAGAAGCGGAAGCACGCAGACCAAGTGAAAAGTATTCCACCACACAACTGATTTGCAGCTTGCAGAAAGGCTCTGGGTATCACTTGCTGCGTGATACACAACCTCGGACCTGTTCTTATACCTGCCTTCCACAAGAGTTCCTGGGGGATGGTAACACCAAGGATGTTGATGAAACAAATGTGATGGCAATGACATTGAATGTCAAGGAAAGCTTAGGCTCTGGTCAAGTGATAATCAAGGCCCAGCAACTGTGTGTTGCAAATGTTCCTCTTCATTTATCAGCCAATGCCTGAATATTATCTCGATCTTACTGCCTGTAGGCACAGACTACTTCACGCGCTGAGAAGTTATGAATGGAACAGTTAATGGCAGGACCCTTGACGTCATTGATGTACAGAGGGATCTTGTGGTCCAAGTCCATACCTCCCTGAAAGTGGCAATGCAAGTAGATAGAGTGGTAAAGGTGGCATATGGCATGCTTGCCTTCATCACTAGGGGCACAGATTACAAGAGTCGGGATGTCATGTTGCAGCTGTATGAAACTTTGGTTAGGCCACACGTGGAGTATTGTGTGCAGTTCTGGTTGCCCCATTACAGGAAGGATGCAAGGCTTGAGGGTTCAGAAGAGGTTTACCAGGATGATGCCTGGAGGGTATTAGCAATAAGGAGATTGTTTTCTCTGGTGCAGAGGCTGAGGGAAGACCTGATAGAAGCTTATAAAATTATGAGAGGCAGAGATAGGGTAGACAGACATAATCTTTTTCCCCAGGGTAGAAATGTTGAATACTAGAGGGCATAGCCTTAAAGCAAGAGAGGAGAGGTTTAAAGGGGACACGAGGGATGGGTTGGTTTTTTTTTTGAAAAACAGAGTGGTAGGTGCCTGGAATGTACTGCCAGGGGTGGTAGTGGAAGCAGATATGACAGTAGTGTTCGAAAGGCTTTTAGACAGACACATCAACATGCAGGGAATGGAGGGACATGGATGTGCAGGTAGAAGGGGTTAGTTTAGTTTGGCATCATGCTCAGAACAGACCGTGGGCCGAAAGGCCTGTTCCTGTGCTGTACTGTTCTATGTTCTGTATGCTCCATGATTGAATATTTCATGATAATCAGTGATCACCCCTACTTCTAACTAGATTATGGAAAGTTCATTGACGAAGCAGTTGAAGGTAGTTGGCTCTGGGTAACTGTGGGGTACTCCTGCAGTGATATACTGTGACTGGTAAGAGTACCAACACCACAACCATTTTCCTCCCTGTAAGATAGAACCAAGACAGTGTTTTCTCCCCTGCTAACTATTGTTTAGTTTTTACCAGGACTCATCCAGACATGGTGAAATGCTACCTTGATATCAAAGGCAACCATTGCCTCTGGAATTCAACTCGAGTCTATGTTCGGACCACGGCTGCGAAGAGTCCAAATCTGCATGGTCCAGGCAAAACCCAACCTGGGCATAAATAGTGATTAACTGCAGCTCGATAATATCGTTAGCAACACTTTCCATCACCTCACTGATGATCAAGAGTAGACTGAGTGCTAATTAGTTAAAACGATTTTGTCCTGCTATTTGTAAACAGGAAACACCCAGGCAATTTTCCACAGTTGGGAAGATACCAATGTTGTCATTATACAGAAACTGTCCAGCCTTAAGCATAATCGGTTGTGGAGCACAAGGCTTCAGCACCGCAGCAGAGATGTTATCTGGCCCAAAAACATAGAACATTACAGCACAGTACAGTACAGGCCCTTCGGCATGATGTTAGGCACGGTAGTGTAGCAGTTAGTGTAACGATTTACAGTGCCAGCGACCCGGGTTCAATTCCAGTCACTGTCTGTGAGGAGTTTGTACATTCTCCCCGTGTCTGCATGGGTTTCCTCCCACATTCCAAAGATGCATGGGTTAGGAAGTTGTGGGCACGCTATGTTGGCGCCAGAAGCATGGCAACACTTGCGGGCTGCCCCCAGAACACTCCACGCAAAAGATGCATTTCATTGTGGGTTTCAATGTACATGTGACTAATAAAGATATCTTATCTTACATTTTATCCTGCTTTAAGGTCCATCTAACTCTTCCCTCCCACATAGCCCTCTATTTCTCTATCATTCACGTGTCTAAGAGTCTCTTAAATGTCCCTAATGTATTTGCCCCCACAACCCCTGCTGGCAGTGCGTTCCACGCACCCACCACTGTGTAAAAAAAAACTTGCCTCTGACATCCTCCTTATATCTTCCTCCAATCACCTTAAAATTATGTCCCCTTGTGTTAGCCATTGTCGCCCTGGGAAAAAATCTGACTGTCCACTCGATCTATTCCTCATCATCCTGTACACCTCTATCAAGTCACCTCTCATCCTCCTCCTCTCCAAAGAGAAAAGCCCTAGCTCGCTCAATCTATCCTGATAAGACATGCTCTCCATTCCAGGCAACATCCTGGTAAATCTCCTCTGCACCCCCTCTAAAGCTTCCACATCCTTCCTATAATGAGGTGACCAGAACTGAACACAATACTCCAGGTGTGGTCTAACCAGAGTTCCATAGAGCTACAACATTACCTCCCTGCTCTTGAACTCAATACTCCGACTAATGAAAGCCAACACACCACCCACCTTCTTAACAACCCTATCGACCTGCACAGCAACCTTGAGGGATCCATGGACGCGGACCCGAAGGTCCTCCCATTCCTCCGCACTGCTAACCTTGCATTCTACCTTCAAATTCGATCTCCTGAAGTGTATCACTTCACACTTATCCAGGTTGAACTCCATCTGCCACTTCCCAGCCCAGGTCTGCATCCTATCAATATCCTGTTGTAACTTACAGCAACCTTCCACACTATCCAAAACACCACCAACCTTCGTGCCATCTGCAAACTTACTAACCCACCCTTACACATGCTCATCTAAGTCATTTATAAAAATCACAAAGAGCAGGGGTCCCAGAACAGATCCCTGCGGAACACCACTGATCACCGACCTCCAGGCAGAATCCACTCTATCTACAACCACCCGCTGTCTTCTATGGGTGAGCCAATTCTGAATCCACACAGCCAAGTTTCCTTGGATCCCATGCCTCCCGACTTTCTGAATAAACCTTCCATGAGGGACCTTATCAAGTGCCTTACTAAAATCCATGTACACCACATCCACTGCTCTACCTTCATCAATGTGCTTTGTCACATCCTCAAAGAATTCAATCAAGCTCGTGAGGCACAACCTGTCCCTCACAAAGCCATGCTGACTGTCCCGTATCAGCCTATGCTTCTCCAAATGCCCATAAATCCTGTCTGAGAATCTTCTCCAGTAATTTTCCCACCATTGAAGCAAGACTCACTGGTCTGGAATTCCCAGGGTTATCCCTACTCCCTTTCTTGAACAAAAGAACATTTGCCACCCTCCAATCATCTGGCACAACTATGGCCAGTGAGGACGCAAAGATCATTGCCAAAGGCTCAGCAATCCCCTCCCTCACTTCCCATAATAACCTTGGATATATCCCGTTGGGCCCTGGTGACTTATCTATCTTAATATTTTTCAAAAGCTCCAGCATATCCTCTTTCCTCACGTCGACATGCCTGAGCGTATCAGCCTGTCGTACACCATCCTCACAAACGTCAAGGTCTCTCTGGTGAATACCAAAGCAAAATATTAAATAAGGACCTCCCCTACCTCTTCTGACTCCAGGCACGTTTCCTCTTTTATCCCTGATCGGTCCTACCATCACTCTCGTCATTCTCCTATTCTTCACATACGTGTAGAAAGCCTTGGGGTTTTCCTTCATCCTACTCACCACGGCCTTCTCATGCCCCCTTCTAACTCTCCTAAGTCCATTCTTAAGCTCCCTCCTGGCTACCTTGTAACTCTCCAGAGCCCTGTCTGATCCTTGCTTTCTAAACAGGTAAGCTTCTTTCTTCCTCTTGACAAGATATTCTACGTCTCGTCAACCACAGTTCCTTCACTCTACCATCTTTACCCTGCCTCAATGGAACAAACCTATCCAGAACCCCATGCAAGTCCTCCCTGAACAACCTCCACATTTCTGCTGTGCACTTCCAAGAACATCTGTTCCCAATTTACGCTCCCATGTTCCTGTCTAATAGTATCATAATTCCCCCTCCCCAATTAAATACTTTCCCATATCATCTGCTCCTATCCCTGTCCAAGGCTATGGTAAAGGTCAAGGAGTCATTGTCACTGTCTCCAAAATGCTCTTCCGCCGAGAGATCTGAAACCTGATCAGGCTCATTGCCTGGTACCAGGTCCAGTATGGCCTCCCCACATACTGTGTCAGGAATCCTTCCTGGACATTCCTAACAAACTCAGCCCTATTTATCCCCTTTACGCTAAGAGGGTGCAAATCAATATTAGGGAAGTTGAAATAACCCATGACAACAACCTTGTTATTTTTGCACCTCTCCAAAATCTGCCTCTTGATCTGCTCCTCAGTGTCTGCTGCTGCTATTGGGGGGTCCGTAGAATACTCCCAATAGAGTGATCACTCCCTTCCTCTGTCTGACTTCCACCCACACTGACTCAGTAGACAATCCCTCCAGGACGTCCTTCCTTTCTACAGCTGTGACACTGTCCCTGATCAGCAAAGTCACTCCCCTACCTCTTTTACCTGCGTCCCTGTCCCTTTTGAAACATCTAAACCCTGGAATATCCAGCAGCCATTCCTGCCCTTGTAACAACCAAGTCTCTGTAATGGCCAAAACCTTGGCTAGTTACAGAACTCCATTATCTCTTGCTAACACATGCAACAAATCCAATTGGCTAAAAAAAATGGTGGTAGGGATTTTTACATTTTATTTTAAATTGAATTTTATTTACAGCGTGGTAACAGGCCCTTCCAGCCCAACAAGTCCACGCCGCCCATTTTAAACCCAAATTAACCTACCCGTATGTCTTTGCAATGTGGGAGGAAACCGGAGCACCCGGAGGAAACCCACACAGACACGGGAGAACACAGGATCTTAGGAGAATAATGAAGAATCATCCAGCTTCTGGTTAAACACAGCTGCAAATGATTCAGCCTAATGCTGAGCCTGCCTATCCTCAAGTATGGGTTGTTCAACATGGAGGAGTACAGTTCTCAGCTGAGAGAGGATGATAGGTATAACTAAGTGGATGATAGAGCCATTCCCTCCCACCTGCATACTACTGTACTCCCACCTCTTGTGGGCCTGTCCAGCCATGGGACAAGATACACCTTTGGGTTCCGGAGGAGTCTGGCACATTGTTTGTAAGATGCGATTCTGCAAGTACAACTCATCAGGACGTAGGCTCTGAGAGTCAGTTCCTGGCTCCTCTGAATGCAATATCATGGTCACCTCCAAGGAGGAATGGCTATTCAGAAAAATCCAGATTAGAGTTAACCAAATTTAACTTCCACAACTGTCATGGTGGGATTTCAAGTCAACACTTGGGTTGTTAATCCATGTTGCTTGATTACTCCTCTGGTAATTTAACTACTGTTCAACACAAGAATGTTTTGCTGTCATGGTGCTAAATGTACCATATTATCTAATTATCTCAAGTGTGGGGGGCGGGGGGGGGGGGGGGGGAGGCAAGACAAATGAAAAAACAAACCACTTTAGTAAATTGTTCCCCCACCCCTCCACCCGCCCCCCCAAGCAAAAGCTGTGCAAAAGAGAAATTTATCCAACTATTGCAGTGTGCAAGAAAATTACTTCTAGGCATTTATTGAAACCTTAGTACTTAGAGATTTCTAGAAAATAGATTGTTGAACTGAAATGCATGAAGCAGCTTCTGAACTTTTACCTTTGTAGATGTCTTTCCTGAAGTAGAACATTCCTTGACGAACAGCATCGCGCTTTTGAGCCACAATCAAGTTCTCATCCACCTAATCAAGAAAAAATATGTCCATACTGTGATTGTGATTTTAATATTTACATTCTACACAAGAAATTATGATTTTATTGGAGTTTGCTAGTGAAATTTGACACACACCCCAATATTTATGGGTGATGTGAAATAATATCCAGCCACTTTGAAAACTGTAGCACCTTGGAAAGTTTATTCCTGACAAAACTACTTGTGCCATCGTCTCAGTAACTACAAATGTGTGCAATGTCAAGTATACTAGACAATAGACAGAAAAGCCTGCTCTTAATTTCATAAACTATCAAGACTAAATGAACATTTTTAAAAAGTACTGAAGACAGCTAAATAGTTCAGGAATGCTGGAAGTTTTGCTTAATGCTGATACTTCTGGTGGATTTGGCAAAAACAAGTCGGATTGTAAAGAACAAATGGAACAGTAGCATCCAATTTTGGTTCACCACTTCAAAACGCCAACCTCCTGTTTCTACCGGGTTGCACTGTAATTTTCCTCAAATTCACTTCCATGAATTGGCCGAGCCAAATATAGAGGATCATAAAATGTGCAAAAATTAAATCCATGGAAAATTAATGTTTACACTAAGCTAAAAACAGAAGCTGGCCCTGCCCCATACACAATCAATCTTCATTGCAAGTTTCTGTGGAGGCTCAAAAATTAAGTGCTTAAGTGCAAGGAAATCACATCTGTAGTTCAAGCTTTTTATATAATTGTGGCAGTGTTCCTAGTTTCACTACGTTGGGAGAAAAATTTCTCACTACACCTCGGTACATGTAACAATAATAAACCAATTCCAAAAGAGAATTCCATAAGCATAGATGAAATGTGAGCTTTTGTCAGCGTGACTAAAGAAATGTGGGACTCAATCAAAGAATAACCTGGGTTTAATCCCAGAGGATGCAATTGAGGTGTTACTGTAATTCACCTTGGTTTATAAGTGAAATGAAATCATTGTCTGTTGCTGATCACACATAGTATTCTCTATATACAGAATGCATCAATTTCATACAAGCCCTGAAGCATTTGTCACTTACTTGACTTTTGCTCAATTTCTGTTTGCATGTGCATAGGACATTTGCCACTCTTTAAACATAACTAAACACAATAATTCAATTAAAAAATATCATGATCAAACTTCAAATTAATCAAACTGGGGACACTTTTAAAAAAAATAAAGACTCTGGAGTAAAGGTTTTTAACAAAGTAAACATCAATGCAAAAACAAACTGCTAGAGGAACTCAGCTGATCAGGTGGCATCAATGGAGGCAGAGGGATTGGTGTTTCGGGTTGAGACCCTGCAACAGGACTCTGCATCATAAACATCTCTGCCACTTGTCAACATTCTACAGGCAAGTGCCACAGTGAAGCATTGTGATATACTCCTTGTGGAATCCTTGTTCTGGTGCAATAAAATGATCGTTCAATTCTGGAGACACCACTTTGAAGCTACTTATCCTGTTCAAAAGGTAGATACAAGGAGAACCAACTTACTAACAACTACATGGCCAAAACAGAAATTACAGAAATATTTTTTTCTACTCCTTCAATCTTGTGTTCACCAGAAAACAAGATATTTCTGGAGGACAAGATCAAGTAATGCAGTTAGTGCATTTTGCTCACAACCTAATTTAGCAATTATTAGATAGCAGATAGTTATGACAGTTACTGCAACAGGTTCTCATTAACCCTTGTTTTCATAAGCTTCTGTTGGAGACCTTCCAGTCTGCTACTAAATATTACTGCTCTGCTGATACTAAATTGAAACAGTGCCAAGAGCAGGTAAATGTGTCTGAGCTCCGTAAGCATACAACAAGCTGTGTGAAGAGGTATCACAACTGTTACATTATCTCAGAAACTTACCCCCCTTTCTTCAAACTTCAAAAGTGGCAACAATTGGCAACCAAGTTGGCAATGAATGTAGAAACTAGATGGAGGTGTAGACCTGCAAAAAAGGCTAAAGCCAAAGAGAGTGGCTTCACAGTACTCAAACTGCATTCAGTAAAACTCCGATAACTGGGCACATTCAGAACTCAAGTGGTGTCAAACAGCAGATCTTCTGGTCTATTGAATATTATTCCTACTACCACCCCAACTCAATGAGCCAAATGGCCTACTTCTGCTCCCTTGTCTTGTGATCAACATACTTTTAATTGTTGTTGTTCTTTTTATATATAAAAAATGCTACACGATATTATAATAAAATTTCCAGCGAACCAAGTTAATTGAAAGGGAGTACAGGAATCAGGGCCCTGGTGAACGAGAAGGAAGCACAGGAGTATCACCTGGTGAGCCAGCTGCTGACCCATCGGACAGGGGATTATCGGAGTTTTACTGCAGAGTGGAGCTGAAGGCTTGTTCTCATTGTACAAGTGTCTCATTCAAGCTACAAGTTGAACCAAAAGTCCCACAATTCAGCTGATAGAAATTGCATTCTATTACACAGTAATGAAAATGACAAAATTTACTTTTGAAAGACCAAGGAGTCCACTCAAAGTCCTTCAGCTTCTGAAAAAAATGTTAAGTTATTTTTTTGGGATGAACAGAAGAATTTTCATTTAAGTCAATTTACTTCCATTTGCATGAACCACCAAGAAACTAAATGTTCCAGATCAAATATGTTCTAAAGACGTACGGACAGGTTAATATGGGGGTTTAAAAAAAAATGGGCAGCGCAGACTCGTTGGGCCAGAAGGGCCTGTTATCATGCTGTAAATAAAGTTTAAAAAAATTTTAAATACCATTAATGTTCAACATTTCTTAACAAGAAAGAGTTCTATTACTTAACTCTTATTCTTAAAAAGGTGTCAATTAACTGAACAGCAGCACACATATCCAGTATTTATGATTCTTTAATTTCATATTCCAGTTCAATTTGAAAAACAGCATCCATTACTCTAAAGCAGCCTGATAACTTGATTCATTTGAATGCAACAGTTCTGGTAATCTACATCATTTCTCCAAATCCTCTCCAATACCAAGCCCAAAACCAAGGGCAGCCAAATTTCAAGAAAGGTGAAATTTTCTCAGTATGCATCTTATACTGAAAGGTTAGGTACTACTGAATGTGGAGAATAAGCATTGTTATAATCCCAGGTAAAGAAATAACAAACAGCATTTTCCAAAATTCCAGTCATTTAAAGTTTACTTGCCTTTTTCAAATTCTAAATTGCACTTAACCAGCAAGCAGCTTTTTATTTAATATACAAAATTAAATTTGGTGGGAGAAGAGGGTCGGGAAATGGAGCACCACTCCTCACTGATCTCTGCATTAACCTTTAGGAAAAAAAAAGATTCAGCCTTTCTGGTTGAAGATAAAATAATGTATAATGGCCTTCAGAAAAAGTAGAAAGAGGTACATACAAAACTCTCCAATGCTGAAAGTGAAGAACAATACTCCATCATGGCTTTATGTAATGACATTTAAAGACCAATGGAGTTTTACAAAGCTAAAGAATCAGATTTTCATTGTGGTTAATTTGAATTAGCTTCAATTTACAGACTCTGTTTTGTACTTGTATGCAATGAAAATGCATCCACATTTCCCCTCAGACTTTTAAACAAAATTCAATTCTCCATTAAAAAAAAGCAACATGCAAGATGCTCAAGAAAATCCATACTTGTGAAATTTTACAATATTTAACTTCTTAGTTAATGGTAAAGCCTTCCTACTTCATGCACTACACCATTTTTATTGCAGGAATTACATTTGACCAGCCTTAACACAACAGGTCCAAGCAAATGCCCATTACTAACTTGATAAATTAAATTTGTGAAAGACCATCATTTTCAGGATCCAGTACTTACTTTTGAGAGTGGAACAAGAAAATCCAATTTATAGGAAAGTATCACTCGGGTTAACAGTACAACAAAGACCACATAAGCAGAATTCTCAAAGTCTGTCAGTTGGACCTGTGAACAATTCAGTTTTGAAAAGCATTAGTGTGTGCAGAGATTGAAACAGCCAATTTACATACATTTGGGTTATTGTAAGAGTTTTCCAATATAAATATTGTTTTCATTCTTTAAAGAAATTATGGCTCCACAAAGGCAAGATTCATCCAGACCTTAAAGCAAAATACATACATTACCAAGTTTCAGGAATTATTACAATGGCTTACAGAACAAAGCAGATACTGAAGCTCAGCATTTTGAACTGATGAAATTTCTAATGCAGTGTGGCGTGTGTCAGCACTGTACAGAGAGTGATTCAAATGAAAGACCCCTGATCTACTGTTTGCTTAAGGAGGATTCCAGTATTCATCCATTCCAGAGCAATAGGAAAGCTGGTTGTGGGGAGAATGCTGACATAGGGACTATTTCCACTGGTGCAGAAAAGGCCAAGGGAGAGTTAACATTGCTTCTGAAAAACTAAAATAATTTGTTGAAAGAAACAAGACTAATTCTGCCATTTGGAGAATCAGCAACAAGTGCTCTATTTTTTTTTTAAAAAGAATGAGCTCTATTGGAATAGGGATTAAGGGAAACTTTACTTAGGATCACAGTACTGCAACTCAGGTTAAAAAAAAATAGTAGGTTAAGGGGAATAGTGTTGGATTGTTTTGTGAAAGGTTAGGGAAAACAACAGAAGTTCCTGACCTTTTGGAAGGGAATAAATGCTTGTTCAAGACGTAAAGCCTGATTAGGAGTCAGTCAACATTGTGGAGACAGATTTGACCATCACTTCTCACTAAATGAAGACAGAGGCTGACTAATCAGAGGAACTCCGGATTTTTCACCCTCTCAGTTTCAAATAAGGGAAAGTTACATCATTTGTAGGTCAATTCTCAATAGAGAAAGAGCATACATCGACTTCCTGCTAGGTACTTGGTTAGTTGCTTATTCCTGTAGACATTTGAGACTACTACACTAGTCTCTCAATCTGCATCTAAACTTGGTGACTCAATTTAATCAGTTATTCACGTGTACACAACTTGCATGCTTTTACAACATCTTGATTTGATTATTAATAAACTTAATAGTTTCCACAGTCACATAGCCAGTTACTACTTGTAGGATTTTAACTTATTACTCTGCTGCATCTATCAAAGTTCCTCACTCACTCTCTAACCCTAGAAACTAAAGTAAAGAGCACCAGCTAATATTAATCCAATAGTCAAGATGGAAAAACTACACAGATGAACACAGTCGAGGTCAGGACGTTAGTTATGTACATTCTGACATCTCGTATCTGACTGAACTAGTTACCCAAATTGTTAGAACATAGAACGTTACAGCACAGTACAGGCACTTTGGCCCACAATGCTGTGCCCACATTTTATCCTGCTCCAAAATCTATTCAACCCTTCCCTCCGACATAGCTATATTGGCACTGGAGGTGTGGTGACACTTGCGGGCTGCCCCCAGAACACTCTGTGCAAAAGATGCACTTCACTGTGTGTTTCACCGTACATGTGACTAAGATGTACATGTATCTTTACCTTATCTTAGCCCCTATTTTGAGACCTAACCCTATCATTACCAAGAATCCCATCCAGGAACAAGCACACAGCCCAAAGCGCACACCTGCTCGAGTTAATATTTTTGGGCTCCTATGTGTCTGCTTGATCTTGTCTCTTCTCATGCAAAAACCTGCCATCCCAGGAATCGCTCTGGAAAATCCTCACTGCACTGCTTCTGTTGCAAGTTTATCATCCAGAGGGACTCCAATAAAAAGGTGCCATAGAAGAAAATTAAACCTGAAGCATTTTGGGAGTGGGGTGCAGTAAATTATACTGGCATGGAGTGAGGATTGGTTAACAGACAGAAAGCAGTAAGTACAGATCATTTTCAGGTTGGGAGGCTGTGATATGTGGGATGCCAGCTGTTGACAACTTATTACCGATGACTGCACGAAGGGATGAAAGTTTTATATATCCATGTTGGCTGATGACACAAAGCTAGGTGACTGCATGGGCCCCAAGGAGGATACAGAGGGGCTTCAGGGGAGATACAGGCAGACCAAGCAAAATACACAGCAGATACAGAGCATGGAATACCATGTGGGGAAAAATGAGAGATCACCACTTTGGTAGTAGGCAAAAGTTTTCTGCAGGGTGACAGATTGTTGGTGTCCAGAGGAATTTGTGCGGCACTACTGTCTCCAAACTCCACGAACCCCGATTTGCATGTTCTTCTGTGACTACAGATATTAGATGTTTATTAGTCACGTGTACATCGAAACAGTGAAATGCATCTTTTTGCATTACTGAGAATGTACTGGGGGCAGCCCACAAGTGTCGCCACTCTTCCGGTGCCAACATAGCATGCCCACAACTTCCTAACCTGTACATCTTTGGAATGTGGGAGGAAACCGGAGCACCCGGAGGAAACCCACGCAGATATGGGGAGAACGTACAAACTCCTTACAGACAGTGGTGGGAATTGAACCCGGGTCGCTGGCACTGTAATAGTATCACGCTAACCGCTACACGACCCAGGTGCTTTAGTTCCCTCCCACATCCCTAAAATGTTCTGGTAGGTTAATGCTTTTGTAAATTACCCTTTGGTGTAATTAAATGGGAAAAAAAGAAACAAAGGGGATTTGATGGACATGCAAATGGTGAACAAATTTCAAGGCCAAAGTGAAATCTGAAGAACTGAATGACCAGGTGGGAGTTGGCATGGCTGGGCTGAATGACCTCCTTCAATGTTACAATAAGCCCTTGTGCACAAATCAAAGTTAACATGCAAGTACCATGTGCAATTAGGAAGGCAAATGGTACGTTGGCCTGCATTGTAAGAGGGTTGAGTGCAAGACTTGAGACACCTTGCTTTCTTGAACTACAGTAGCTCAATTTAACTAGACATTAGCTTCTTTAAAAGCTTTTTTTTTACAAAAACTGGAGCAGTCAAGTGGTGGTTTGATACAGAGTAGAATCAAAACCCTTTTTAAACTTCATGTTACCACTCAAATATGTCAAGGAACATCTTTCAAAATTGTAATTTCACATCCAAGAACTTAAATATTTATTAACACAAATGAACGGAATGATGATTTTATTACAATTAATGCAATTACATCAGTACAATTATGATACTTACCTCCATTGGCCGAAATTCAACTCTCCATCCAATTTCAGAATTTGGGGGTGGTGGCTTGAATCTCATGGTTTGCCAGTTCGTGGATTGTATATTCTATCCGAAGTCAAACAGACAAGTGTTATTTTTATTTTAGTTTCCATAACTCAACTCTTATTATAGAGTACAAAATACATTTTAGTTTACATGCATAGATTACTTTTTTTGGCCTTTATGAGCTGAAAGTGTTTCTTCTAATATAATGACAGTATTAATACTCAAGAAATTGGACCTTAGTTAGACAGCTTTGTAATAGGGAACCTTTCGGCACGACAATTTTCAGAAGTGCTTAAATGCATTGCAAATAGTATAAACATATTGGAAATAAATCTTCTTCCAAGTGCAATATCTTGGCAGGATGAAACCTGTCAGTACTGACTGGAGTCGTAAGAGACTGCCTCAAAATGTACTTGGTTTAGAGACAGTGAACCCTTTCTTGTTCTGAATTGAATCCTGGAATTTGGAGTGAGACATAGAAATGTTCAGCGAGAGGAGACTTGCCTTCATTTTCTCCCATTCTTTCAAATTCTGGGGAAATCACATTGAAATTTCTTAAGGGGCATTACAAGACAGATGCTGACATACTGTTTGCTTTGGCTGAGGAGTCCAATATCAGAATATGAAATGATCACTCCGATGAAGAAGGAACTTTATTAAGGCTGAGAGTTAGGAATTCCTCAGTAGATTTTTTTTTCGGACATCAGTGAAATCAACGGGTAGTCTTTAGAAGGAAGATGGAGCTGATGCAAATTAACCATGATGGCATTGAATAGGTGGTAATTTGAGGGGAAGTCTGAGCTCTGTTTGCCCTAATATATAGAAAGCCACATCAGTTTTCTTTTTGCTCTTGACCTCAAGAAACAGTCTGACTGGTTTAGTAAATCAAAGAGACAGGCATTTGAAAATAAGTCTTCGAACTCGGGTTGGGAAGGGATTGGGGGTGTGAAAGAGTGAATCCCAGCTTACAAATTAAAGGCATTTTCTATCCATATTGGAGAAAGTAACAGCCAAACTCAGTGAAGTGCTGTTGACTGTGGGTCTGACAAGGTGGTTAAATTATACATACCAATGCAGCATTATAATGAATTACTTTTGTACACCAAGATTCATTTACCTTAAAGTGTATCAGCACCAGCATCCTAAATAAGCCAGGTAGTGATAGAAAAATTGGTAGATAAATACCAAGAAAATAATTATACTTAATGTGGATTTGGATCAATGATGTAAATATCAAATAAACGTTAGACACATTTGCAAGGATGGAAGAAATATATTTCGATAAAAAACTTTAAAAGTTGACATGAAGCAGTTAAAAAAGATAACTTTACAGAAAACCAGTAATTTCACAGAATATCACTTTCATTTAAATTTATACTCTTGCACAAGTTTACAAGAAAGTGATATTCTTTAAATTATTGGTTCTATACCACATATAGGAGTGAACTATCAGTTCCAAAAAAGGCAGATACACAAGAGATTCTGCAGATGCTGGAATCTGAAGCAATACACACAAAATGCTGAAGGAACTCAGCAGCCATAAAAGGCAGAGATTTGTTCTGGCAGTACAGGTGTTTTTGTTTGGTTTCATCTTATAAAACCCTTACCATTTCAAGCAAAGAAATTTCAACAACTCCGTAGATTTTAAAAATAATTTTCAAAGCATTTACTAACTTCAGGCAGTCCCCAGATTACGACAGGAACGAGAACGGGAAGAGCAGCCACCAGCTGGCCTCACTGACCAAGTGAGTGAGTGGCTGGGAGTGGGGTGGAACAGTAAGAGAAGGCTCTATTCCCACTCAGCAGATCAGAAGATGCCTGCAGCAGCCAGCTAATCCACCTCCATCCATCCTGCCAATCTGCCAAATATTTGTTCACATGTACAGGGTATCCATTAATCGGGCATTCATAATCCAAGGAGGGCCTGTACTATACTCATGGATCCTCACCATTACCCACAACTATTACATTGGTCTCCTGGTTAGCCTCCCACCTTCCTAAATTCAAAATCTTAAGTTCATCCAAACCTGCCAGAGTCCCAACCCTCAGAGGCACCTGTGGTTACTGATCTCAAAAATCACACCTTTTGTTGAAGTTGCTCTATGGACTCATTCCTCCATCATGACAAAAACCCCTTTACCCTCACAACTCGGAGAATTTTTCTAGTTCTGGTTTCCTGTTAATCTTCAACTCCTTTCCCTACTGGTTCAATTACCTTCCTTCTTTTAAAAACTACCCCTACCCTGAAGAAGTTTTCCTCCTCTCTTTGATGGGAGTTCTGAGGCCTCCTCTCTTACTGCCCCCTTTGTGATCTCTGCTGCTCTCCAGCTCTTTGACCATATGCACACCCAGACTACCTCCATAGCCATGTGTCCTTCCTGGGCACTTGTACTCACCTCTCACCTGCCTGTGCGCGCTCTTCCCCCCTCCCGACCTGCCCTCTTCTTTTCCAGTCCTGATGAAGAGTCTCAAGCCAAAACATCAACTGTTTATTTCCTTCCATAGATGCTGCCTGACCCGCTGAGTGTCTCCTGCAGTTTGTGTGTTTGTTGCTCCAGATTCCAGCATCTGTAGAATCTCTTGTGTCTCCATCTTTCTAAATTTTGGTCACTTGGCTTTTGGCTCATTGCTAATTTCTGTATGATTGCTCTCCTGTGTAGCACCTTCGCATGTTTTATTTTAAAAGTATACCTAAGTGTAAACTGAGTGTGTTGCAGATTACCTCAAAGTGATCAGACTCATTGGCATCATCTAGGTGTATCCTTTCTGCATAGAGTGTTAAAGGATCCCGGATAAAAAGATGAGCAATGTGTTGTGCCAGTAGATGATCAATACCTACAAAAAAAACATTTTCACATTATGATGAAGAAATGTTTATCGCTGACAAACAATAAAATACACTCTCTTTGTACTCCATGACAAATTTCTTTGCCCTGTAAACCAACAAAACCTCTCTAGTTTCCCCTGCACATTGGCTATATTTATTCATTTGCCTCTACACATTTGCAAACAGAAATCTCCTAGGAAAGCAGGGAATAATGCAGCTATTTTAAAAGTCTTATTTTGTTCTTATTTCAACACAATACCCTTGCATTATTTAGAAAGCAGAAGCAAATTTCCATTCACTGAGTACTTAACCTGGAATAACTGAAATGAAATTTATATACTTGCATCTTACACTTATGCAGCCTCTTTAAATGGCATTAAATGCCCCTAGGCATGTAATGAGAGCCAGAGCATAATCAGGCAGAAGCAAACACTAAGCCGCAGAGGGGATTCTGCGGTTTAGTCAAAAAGAAACTAATGCTTGAAAATATATGAAAAAGATTTGGTTTGGGGTCCTGACAGCTAAAGCTGCAATTGTCAAGGGTGGGCTAAAATTTGAGAGATGAAAGTAGTTTGTATGTGTGATTTGGTTGTGGAGTTGGGGGGGGGGGGGGGGGGGGGGGGGGGTGGAGTGGAGGCTGGTGGTCCAGATCATACTACCAAAGAAGAAGACTAACGCTGCCAAAAAGTCAAAAGGGGCAGCAAGGCTGAGGACAGGGAAAATTTCACAATTCAACCAAGACTAACCAAGAAATTGCTGGGGGTGGGCGAAAACAGAATGTGATTGTAAAATAGCAAGAAACAAGACTGTAAATGCTTCCATAGATAAGCAATGAAAAGGTTTTCAAAAGTCTGTTAGTTCCTTGCAGACAGACTGCAGAAATGGGGAAACATGGGAAATGGCAGAGAAATTAAACAAATAACCTTCCAGAAATAGCAGAAAACAACAGGTCTACACCCAATAAAGAGCTGAAAGAAAAACAGCTTTAATAAAACAAAAACTATCAGAGAAATTCATGGGACTGAAAGCCAATAAACCACCAGGATCTGATGGCCTGCATCAAAGCTTTGAAAGATGAGGCAATGGTGATAATGGATGCACTGGCTTTCATCTTATAAAATTCCATGGATTCCAAAGCAATTCCCACAGGCTGGAAGGAAGCAAATGTAATTTCACTATGTAAAAAAGGAAGGGAAAAAAAACTTGGAGCTATACAGTAGTTAGCTTGACAGCAGCAGGATTAATGCTGGAATCTGTAATAAATGAAGTTTAATCAGGGCCCTTTGAAAGTAAGATAACAGGACTGGGTAGAGTCAATATAGATTTATGAAAGAGAATTCATATTTGACGAATCTATTAGAGTTGCAAGACTTACTAGTTAGAATAGATAAGGAACCATTGGATATGATCTATTTGGAATTGGAATGCATTGTGTAATGAATTGATCTGTATGAATGGTATGCAAGACAAGTTTTTCACTGTACCTTGGTACATTTGACAATAATAAACCAATTCTAAATATTCATTAAAACTCTAGGCAGTTACAATTTTTCCTGTTATAAATTCAAAGGAGAACCAAGGTTGAAAAGCTTGTGATATTTAAAATCAATTTATGAATCTCATATGGCTCAGCAAATGAGAATTCCATGTCAAATCTAGCCTTTAGGTAATGTGGAAGGAAGTCGCCTGATAATGACCGGACTGAAGTATGCTGATTAATTCAGCTCCTATTGATATTTATAGGTGCTTGTTAATAATTCCATGATGTCCACATTTGTACAATAAAGTTGAATCACTTCCTTCCACAACTGGTATTGCTTCAATCAACAAACGTGGAAAACTTTGAAATTTACAGAACACATGAACCTAACAGTACTCTTCCCATTTTCTTAAGATTCCCCTCCCCTTACAAAAATTAATAATATTGAAGTGTTTATGAACTTTCAGAAAGCTTTCAAACAGACTGCATCAAAAGTATTCTACTCGTACAACTAGTTGAAAAGTACTGGATTGTTGTTATGCTAGCTGCACATATTCAAACCGTCTAATTCTAATTTACCTTTCAAAATGGAAAGTGGAGGAATCTAGTGGTCAGTTTAAATGAAAATGCCAAAGGTAAAAGTTATAAACATGGACTCAAAAGATTAAAAAGTGAACGTTTGCAGACAGGCTGTGCAAAGTGCAGTAAGTGTTTCTAAAAGCAAAAATTCAACAAGTTTTCTGGTGATGTTTACAAACAGAAATCTGCTGTATCTTAAGTCTTTTATACTAATTTTTGATTCATGCCTGCTTTCCAGGGCTGGGTACTGGTAGTTTTAAAGCAGGTTTTGCACAACAATTAATGATGCCAAATTCCAAGCATTGTTTATGTGTATTTAAATCTGTGAGGAAGGAGTAAGTGTCCAATGCTGGCACGGAATTTCAGTCGACAGAGTCCTGGGTCATTAACATCTATACCGATTTCTAAAAGAAAATGAATTTCATGCATGTAACCATGGCACCAAGGTCTGTATGAATGTTGTGTTGGTTGAGGCCTTATTACACCGCAAACTGGTAACTAGTAATTTATAAAGAGTCTTAGCAATCATTATAAAGTTCGGCAACCCACAATTAAGGTTTTGGATATGTTATTAATTGGAATAAATACAAATTACTGGAAATACTGCAGATTTCCACCATACATATCCACCACACCAAACCTCTCTTTAAAAAAATACATCTCATTATAATCCTCTTTCCTACCAATTTTTAGTCATTTAATTGCTCCTTCCTTCTATCACACATCTTCCTTTTGCTGAAAAAAACTGCAGATGTTGATTTGATAAAGGGACCCCAGTCTGAAACATCAACCTTACCCCCCCCACCCCCAAAGATAGTGTCAGACCCAAGTGTTTCCAGCAAACTTCTGTTTTTAATTCAATTTGTTTATCCCCCTTTCCATCCCCCACACCTTCCACCCCTCCAATTTAACTCCAACTTTTCCAGTTCTGTTGAACAGTTTTTAACCTGAAATATTAATCTTTTCTTTCACTTATTTTTGACCAGGGAATTCCAGCAAGTACTATGATTTGTTTTTGGAATAAAAAAAGGAATCCTATTTTTTGATTAAATGCATACTATATTACCTCCTTCTCGAAGCTGCTTGTAGATTTCATCGTCAACTGTCAATTCCAGATCATTATACTTTTCCCCACACTTGGAGAGGTAACTATCAATGGAATCATACCTGGACTTACTAATCCTGTACTTGCTGTGTTTGCGAGGCTGCAAAAACAAATCAGGCTTAAGATTCAGGTTGTACAAGTTTAAACAGAGACAAGCAAATGTCAAGTCTGAATTCACTTGGTTACCTCCAAACCTCTTTCTTCTCTGGTTCGATCATCCACAGAAGCAGAAATTACACCCCAGCGACAATCTATGTCTGACACATAGCCTCTATAAATTGGTGAAGCAGCACTCAAAGCCATCTGGAAGGAAAATTGTACTTAAATGTAGCAGTCCAGAATTTGCAATTCATTTTCACTTAATTTTATTAACTTCACCTTTTATGCACAGAAATTATTAAATCGTGTCAGGGTACTTTCATGCTATTGAACATTAAGTACATTCTTTGATCAAATAGCTATAATCATGTTTACTCATTTGTGGAGCTCAAGTACTAAAGCAAATGACCAATATTAATGAGCAATATGGCCCCAAATTCACAACATCTTTAAGCCAAGGTTCTCCCCAGAAACACTGAGCTTGCATTTAAAAGGTGGTTCAGTCAAAGCTAACAATAATGCAGGTAAGGAAATAGCTTCATGTCTGGGGTGAAGTCTTGTTAATTTACTTCAAATGTTTAAGGAAGATATCAACAATTATCAGTGTTTAAATTTTATTTCTTTTTTTTTTGAAGCAGTTGCACTTTTCTGACTGACATCAAAATCAAAGATTTCGATTCTAAATAGTCACTAGAAGTATTTCTTAAAAGTTCATCATCACCTTAAGAACAACACAATTCTATAAAGCAGCATTAGTTTTAAATCATAATTAGAAGTGCACATAAATAGCTTAATTAGCTTGAAAACCTGCTCGATTTCAACCTTCATCTTAATCCTTAAAGTCTGGCCCATTGGGAAACTTGTTTCCGCATGCCATTGCTTCAATGAAAATGAGACAGATCTCATTTGGCATATTCTGAGATTTCTTCAGCAATGACTCTAGAAAATTTGTTTTCTACAATAGTCCTTTCCAATCTGACACTGGATACTGCCCCACAAGTTTTAAATTTATGTGAAAGCTTTGACTAACAGATGAAAAAAAGTAAACTTTTCAAGGATGATGCTATTTACTAATACAGCTCCAGTTTATCAAATAACAAGCATTTTAAAGTGAAAAATCTTGTTTTTAAGGAATCAGACAAGTGCTACCTTTGCCTTTCAAGATCACTGCTTAAGGTGATCAATTTGAGCGATGATAAAATGACAACTGCAATTTTAAATCATCTTAAAACGCTTATCATTCAGAGAACACTGAACTTAGGAAACCACATTCCAAGGTTAGAAAAACGGTTATTAACTTCTACAAGATGGGGTCAACAGGTTCACCACATTTCAGCTAGAGGCAGCCAAATAATCCAGCAGGCACAAAAATTCAAATCAATCTAGGCTTAATTCATCTCCCTCCGTAACATGGTTTACTGAATAAAAAGTACTTTCCACTGTTTTTGCCGTTCGTCAACAGTGGTGAAAAATTCAAACATATAGCATTTCCACAAATAATAAGATTTAATTTATCACAGGGTAAAAGATGTGCAGGATATCCCCACTCAACCTGACCAACTGCCTTATCTTTCTTTTTGTAGGCCTCCTTTTGCCTACTCTGCCACCTTCATGCAACCAAACCCAACTCTCCCATACCATGGTAATTGACAGAACAAAGAGCAACAGTACTTGCACTCACCACGATAGGGCAAATTGTGGCGAGCTGGTCATAAAGATATCTGGCTTCCGAGATGCTGCAAGCTTGGAATGTCACCTTTTGCGAACAAAAAAGGTACACATTAAAATGTAGCTAAATATTAAGTGAACATTACTCACAAATCTTTCAATTGGACACTAACCTGAAGGCAACAATTACCCATTCCAAACCCCATAGCATCCATATAAATGTGATCAGGTTTTGTTGCTCTTGCTGCTTCTCCATCGTCATTAAGAAACTTCTCAACAAAAGGGGAGGACACATTTTTGTCTTTATAAACTGAAAAAGAAAGCAAATTATAAGCATGGCAGTAACTGGCAGTATTATATACAGTGGCACGCAAAAGATTGGGCACCCCGGTCAAAATTTCTGTTACTGTGAATAGCTAAGCGAGTAAAAGATGACCTGATTTCCAAAAGGCATAAAGTTAAATATGACATTTAATATTTTAAGCAAGATTACTTTTTTATATCCATCTTTTACAGTATCAAAATAACAAAAAAGGAAAAGGGCCCGAAGCAAAAGTTTGGGCACCCTGCATGGTCAGTGCTTAAAAAAAAGAGTACCTTTTCATGAAATCCTGCACCCTTTTTTCTCCAAACATACCTTTGCTCACTGCGGCCAAAAAGTTCTACTTTAACTTCATCAGTCCACAGGACATGTTTCCAAAATGCATCAGCCTCTGTAGCAAGTCCTCAATGAAAAAGGTTTTGGTCTCTTGGCAGTGCCATCAATTGGACAGTGAACCTCACTCCTATATCAACCCTGTGTGCTAAGCAAGGTATGCTGCCATGATGATTTGGCACAGCAGAGGTCTGTTCCTATGAGCAATTTGCCCTCTGAGATCATGCAAAACCATTCAAATCTTCTGTCTGGGGTTGCCTTCCTTGCAGGGAGGCCAAGAAGAAATTTAACTATACACAACTTTCATAAGACAACCTACTTAGAAGTTTATGTAGAAAGTTAAGAGCATTTAACAGATGGCTCTCAGTGGAACAGACAGCTTTTGCAATACAAGATGTTTGGTAGCACTGTGGTACAGTGGAGGCAGGAGTGTTTTTGTTTTGAGTTGGCAATCTATGGATACACAGAAAGTAAACTTCAGCAGTTAAGTGTCAAAGCAATGTCTTTACCATTCCACTTAAAAAGATGATGAACCATGTACATGTTCACAATACCCAAAGTTAAATGGGAAAGTGGTTAGTGTCACCCATGACTCGCCATGTTATTCCTAGCAGTAATATGTACTACTGGGGGCAAAATCAGCTAATCTACAACACTGCCAACTTTCACATGGATGAGAAACATTTGCAAAGATTCCGCCTGTGGATTTCAAGCATCCTTTATGACGTTAACCTAGGTGCCTAATGGTTAGCCTTTCTTAAATTTAGCCCTTATAGTGCCAACGTCACCCTAGGGTGCCTCTGCTCACCTTTTCATCTATTGAAATGTTCTAGAAGATCTGTAATATATCACATGGGCAATCTACAGTACTTCTAGCTATCAATACATACCGTAGGAAGTTGACTGCTTGAAGTTTTCCCAGTTCCCTCTGGGAAGTTCAGCCATTATAGATCTACTTCACATTTCCAACCCACTCTCTCCACCATCGTGTTCTGAAGCTACATTCAGCCAATGCGAGGATGCAAGTAAACTCGTTGGGTCAGACCCACTCTGGGCCCACTGGCAGAATGTTCAGCAGCAAATGGAAGGAATGTGAAGACTGGGCCAGATGATTGTGAAGTGAAACAAAGCACATCTCCAATCTGTTACATCCCACTCAGTGCATTTCCTGTCCTTCACAATGACGGGAACTGTTTAGAGACTGACAGTGAAGTGTTGGAAGGACATGCCAAAGCTAAGAACCACAAAACTCTAAATGGTGCAATTCCAGTTTTGAATATTTTTGAACATGTGTCCACACATTTTTTTTAAATGTCAGAAATTTTGCTTCCTCCTCAGTTTTTTTTAAGGTTTATCTCCAATCCTAACAGCACTCTGCATAAAGACTTTTTAATGTTGTGTCTTTTTGGCTGTTTTAATTATTTCAAACTTTCAGAAGCTTTTTAATAACTTTCAGATGGGGCTTGAACTCAGGAGAGGAAGACCAAGCTGTGAGAGGAAGGAAAGAATGATTTGAAGTATTTTTCCCCCACTTACTTGGTACGTTAATGGCTATTTTTTCTCCCCTTCTGTGACGAATGTTCCTAGTCAAAGTGCTGAAGAAAAATACAACACGAGAACAAACAGACGTTAGAAAAAAATACTCTAGTTCATTAAGCCTGTATCAAGAAGATGGAATATCGCAGTTTACAGAACTTATTAGTATAGCTACTGCCTAATTTCAATAAGTCTTAAGGTTAGAAGTTCAAAGCACTGGAAGCGATGGCTTTAAAAACAAGATAGTGTGCTTGTTAAGATATCCTATTTAATAAACCTATGAATTTATGGATCCAGTAGATATTAATAAAATACATTGAGGATAAGAGGCAGATTCCTAACCAAGTGAAGCAACTAACTGGATAAGCTCATAGCCAGCACAAACTGAATGGACTAAATACCCTTTCTGTAGAGTAATATTTTACAATATGCACAAGCTTTTTTAAACAGTTTAATTTTCAAATACAAAGATCAACAGCTACCAAACTTTAAGCACTGCAAGGCATTCTAGTTGAAGACAGTCCTTGGGTTAAGCACATGTAGAAAACCTCGCACTTGGAGGGAATCTACACAGGAAATTACATCCAAATATAAAAAAATCATATCTGATCACAAGTACCAGAAAGGGAATCTTTTACGTAAAAGGAAGGCAGGCCCATATGACAAATGTAGATTCATAAAGTGCACTCTCTAATTATCAAACAAGGAATAGAATTGGCGGAGACTTTCTTCACAAGGGTGCCTTCACAAGGGCAAAACCCATTCAACAACTGAGGTCAAAATCATCCATGCTACTGAAACATTTATGATGACAAGAAACCTGCTCTGGACCAAACTGTGGAATTAGACTGTTGGCATTATGGTTTGATGCTCATCGTGATGACTTTGTTAGAGTGGGCCCTTGAGAGAAGACTGAAGCAGCTTCCAGAATGATGTGTTGGTAAAATAGAAAGAAAAAATGTTTTTATAAACAAAATGGCCAAATTGGCAATGGACAAGAGGAAGCAAGTTATCAGAATGTAACAACTGTTGTCCTCTACGAGTCATCACATCTCCATTCCAGCATTACTATTTATTGGTAATCAGTTTTTGATCAAATCTTCACAATTTTGTTTTGCAGTTGTAAATAAACTACTAACTGAAATGGAAGTACCAATAATAAATACTTTAATGTAGATGACAAAAGTACTGCCAAATATAATCTGCTTTATCCATTCATACAATGGTAATTTGTGGTACGCTCTTTCGTTTAATGGGCACTACCAGTGACTGACCAAGCATTTACTTAGCTGTTGATATAATATCAGGTAGTGTGGCTTTACTAAAAAAGCCCAGATTTGCATATAGCTTTCAGAGAAATAAGTCTGCCAGTGTGAGGGAGGCATCAACTCACCTAAATCTTGGATGCTTGTTAATTGCTTCATCTGGGAAAAACAGTGATTTAGAGGCTCCACTTTCAATTGGTTTCGGCTCACATACAGGTTGTGTAAAGTGATGACACCCGAGCCTAGAAAAGATTTTTCCCCCAAATGAACTTAGAAACATTTACACAAATGTACAGAAGATTAGTGTGGTATTTTTTCTCATCCACTTCATTTGCCAATCAACACTCAATTACAGTTACTACCATATTACTTCTATTTTAACTGTACATTGTATTGCCTTGCCCTTTGTACTACCTCAATGTACTTAGGTTTTGGAATGATCTGTATGGATAGCAGTTTTTCCACTGTATCTTGGTACATGTGACAATAATAAACCAATCACAATGGATGCAAAACCTTATCTGATTGAACAATACCCCAGCAAAAAAAACCTTAAGCATCTAAACACAATTGTACATGGTGTTACAGTTGGCCCACTGATTTCATAAGCAGAGCAGCAGCAAAACTTGAGATATTTGCTCCTTACCACCACCTACTGGCTAAACTGGCAATAGCTCATACAGAAGTTAAATTGCACATCTAGCATTCAGAAAAGATTCCAGTGCTGGCACAAATGTACAATCAAATATTGTGGGGAAAAAAAAGTAATTATGCTCCAAGCCCATATGGTAAACATTTGAAAAGTACCTTTAACATATTTATTACAGTTGCACAAGCACAGCCACCTTTTATTATGGCAAAATGTCCCAAGTTTCATTGTCACACTCAAAGGCAATGCAGAAAAGGCAATTCTAGTCCCTGCTGCAGTACACTGCAAGTTATAAATAGCATCCCCTGTTGCACAAGCTAAATTTAAAGAAACTCCTACACCACCAGATCTAGACCAAGTCCCTCTGTTCAATAACAATGTTTTCAAGCTGTGAGTGTGCACCTAGTAATTGCTCAAGAGTTGCCCATCACCCTAACACAATGAAACCCAAGAGGATGGACAAGGAGTTTATCACATTTCTGGAGATGGAATGATAATCCTAATCTGGAAAAGCTTTCTTAACCTCTCTGCTGAGCATTATTTCTGCTCCATCTCCTGGTGATGAGAGAATTTCTAGGACTCACTCTGGAAATACCAAATTCTTACATTTTCTCCACACTCCAAGTCAGCAACTAAGCTGCAAACTGCCAACTGTGAATATTTTGTTCATAAGCTCTCTTCCCACCTGTTGCACCGAGACAAATGCCAAGAGAGGAGACTCTCCTTCCGTGTGTAGGAAAGTATTTGGTTCCTGCTCTGTACCGTCTGCAAGGACTTCATGTGCCATGGAGAAGATCCCAACAACAGGTCAGATGCCGGTTAAAAGTTGTGCAGCCCATTTGTGCACCAAATTAGAAAGACTATTAGAGTACAAACAGTGATGGTTATTTGGTAATGTACGGAGCACAGAACTGATGATTAAATAACCCAGTAGTTATTTGTGCAGAAAATTCCAGGTTGAACTTTGATTATTAAAATAATCCAATATTACCAGTGATGAAATGGTATTGAAAGTGAAAAAGACAAGTGACATTAGGCCAAGTTTGCTGCAGAAATGAACGGGGCAAAGAGCCATGGTGGAATTATTGATCAGACAGCACCTTCCAGTGACTGCAGGCTCAGTCAAACCAGGAAGCTGTGAGCTGATGGCCCCTGTCCACCATAAACTATGCCAATGCATACAAATGCAACTGTCATTGCAAAAATGCTGTGTTTGCATGATGCATTAAATTGATATTGCCTATTCCAATGGCAATTTATCCACTTATCAGACACCAAAGTAACTTCTGCAAGTGTGGAATCCCAGTCCCAGATTTTATTATTTTCATTTTTATTTGAAAAACAAATAATTAATTTTTTTAAAAAAAATCCTACCTTGCCAAGACATCACATTTTCTGCATGATTCTACGACTTCCTAGCACAGTAATTATTCTTCAAACTTAATGGCTAAGGGGTTACTGGACTTATTCACATAGGCTGCAGGTACCTTGTAGAGAGTATACTTATACTGGTTTATATAAAGAGGGTATACATTGGTTTACTGATTTTATACCAGTGATTTTTTTTTATATCTACACTAAAAAATGGTGCACAAGAACACTGGATTCCCACCTATATGGTACTTCAAAACAATCATCATTGGACTTTTTGATAGCTTATCCAAGATCAGATGCTTTCGAGATTTCATCCAAGGATGTAGGCAATACTCCCTCAGTTCTGCACTGCAATCAGTTTAAATTCTTCAATTCAGGTGTCTAGAGCTGAGTAACTGGTAAGCTACACAGCATCAAATTCAAATGACATCCAATCACTGAATGATGTCCATGTCGGTGGTTTCAGGATTCAATAAGAGGTGCTAAGTAGCTCTTGATAAAGCTGTCAAATTGATCCTTTGAGGTAAAAGAGATTTCCACCCCTCTCCTACTCCTAATTCAGCTTTGCAGATCAATTGGTAAGCACCTTCCCACATGCTATTATAAAAACAGGTGGGTCTGCAAGAAAAGCAAAATGGGTGGGAGCACGAGACAGAATTAAAACTTAAGTTTTTTTCCTCCTCAAGCAGTACATTTGCAACCTGACAAACAACATGCAAGGCAGCTTTTCCGATGTTGAAACCATCAATAAGTTAATTTTGAACAGCTATGTCATTTGAATAGAACTTAGAAGGCAGGATTCTGGGCAGTGTGGAGGAGCGGAGGGAGCTGGGGGTTCATAGCCACAGATCCCTGAAAGTTGCCTCACAGGTGGATCGGGTAGTTAAGAAAGTTTCTGGGATGTTAACATACGTCATGGGATTGAGTTTAAGAGCCGCGAGGTAATGATGCAGCTCTACAAAACTCTGGTTAGAACACACTTAGAGTACTGTGTCCAGTTTTGGTCGCCTCATTATAGGAAGAATGTAGAGGCGTTGGAAAGCGTGCAGAGGAGATTTACCAGGATGCTGCCTGGTTTAGAGAGTATGCATTTATGAGGAGAAACTAAGGGATCTAGGGCTTTACTCTTTGGAGAGGAGGAGGATGAGGGGAGACATGATAGAGGTGTACAAAATATTAAGAGGAATAGATAGAGTGGACAGCCAGCGCCTCTTTCCCAGGGCACCAATGCTCAATAAAAGAGAGCATGGCTTTAAAGTAATGTGTGGGAAGTTCAAGGGAGATATCACAGGAAGGTTTTTTTTTACCCAGAGAGTGGTTGGGGCATGCAATGCGCTGCCTGGGGTGGTGGTGGAGGCAGGTACGTTGGTCAAATTCAAGAGATTGCTAGAAAAACGAATGTAGGAATTTAAAATAGAGGGATATGTGGGAGTAAAGAGTTAGATAGTCTTAGGCGAGGTTTAAAGGTCAGCACAACATTGTCGGCCAAAGGGCCTGTATTTTGGTGTACTGTTCTATGATTCTATGATGGATCCAGAAAGCCTGCAGATGGAAGCTGTCTCCAGAATTTAGCAGCTGTTCAACCATTTATCCTCATGGAAATAAATCAAGTTATCAGATAGGTGACAATGGAAAAAAAATCTTCCCAAAACAAACTTTTGGCATACTAGTTTCAACAGTCGTGGATTAGCCCACATCTCAGCGGCTTCTCTAGAATTAAAGCCTTATTTTAATAGGCAATTATGTATTAAGGTTTGCTCTGGAAAAAGACGAGCCTTCTTGAAGAGCCACTATCAAAAGCAGAACAAGCCAAAATATAAATAATGTTAAGGATTTATAAAACTCATCCCTTAGATATGGTTTCAAGGATTATTATTTGCTGTAATAGTGCTGCAGATCTGGCAATAATCATTAGACAATGAGAAAATTCTACCTTAGGAAACATTAAGAATTGAATTGCTGATATAGATTCCATTTTTACTTTTAAATAAAATAATAGCCTGGGCTCAGACACCAGCTAACAAGTGAAAAAACATAACTCCTATCCAATAAAACCTGATTTTGACAATGCATATCTTTCAATACAAGGTGGGCACAACCCTCAAGAATTCAGAGTAAAACTAAAACATTAAGAGCATATCTGAAGCTACTTTGTGAACTTATTTACTAACCTGGGAAAAGCAGTGATAGTACAGATGGTCTCATTTGGTTTCAACAAGGCAAACACTTCCTGTCGTCGCAACTTCATATTTGCTTCGACGGTGTTGAAATCTGCCATAGTCCCTCCATATGGTTGCCCTGGTGTTCCTTCAATCATATAGCTTCCATACTCAGGTCTCCAAAGAGTTGGGTGGCTTTGGGCAAAGCATCATAAAATGAGCTGTTATTTTATACAGCAGATCCACTCAAGAGTTTGGCTATACTGTGGTTCTTAAATCCTTTAATTCTAATCTTAGTTCTAGATTTCATGTTATTAGCAGATTACATCCAGATGATTCATTGCATTTTTTCTAAGTTCCTAAGACTAGACTCTAAAAACACCTATAGGATATTAAGTGATAAGGTAGTGCAGGGGATTCTCTGTCCCAATCCAAGTGATCTGCAATAAACATATAAAGAGCTGGAGACAGGGGCAGTGGAAAGAGAAACGTAGTTAATGCTTCACATCAAACTTTCAGTTTGTTAACTGTTTTGCTCCCCAAAGATGCTGTCCAAATGCAGAGTACTTCCAGCATTTTCTATTTTTACTTTCATTTCAGACTTCCAGTTTTGTGCTATTCATTTACTGCATTATTAATACATTGTGGCGACTCACCGTTTAGTCGGGCGAACCAGCTCGGCAGTCGGGTCGCGCGGCGTCGGAGCGACGAGGCCCAAGATGGCGGCGGGCCTAGTCTTTCCCGAGCGACAGGGAGAACCTGCGCGCGGGAAAGTCTTGATGACGTAGTACTTACGTCATTGCCGGTTGCTTTGGGCGGGAACAGTCTCCCTTGAAGGGGCTGCGCAAGGCAGGAAAATAAACCACTTCTTGTTCGACAATCCTCCGACTAGCGTCTTGTTTTATTTTGCAGTAGCAACCGCTACATTGGTGACCCCGACGGTCCAAACGGATTTTGGACCCGCGCAATGGCCGACAGCACAGCAGCCAACGCAGTGGCCCTCAAGCTGCCCACCTTTTGGTCACTTCGGCCCAGCGTCTGGTTTGACCAGGCTGAAGCGCAATTCCACCTTCGGCAGATCACCTCCGACTCCACGAAGTACTACCATGTGGTTAGCTCTCTGGACCAGGAGACAGCCGCCCAGGTTGGAGACTTCATCCAGTCGCCTCCGGAGGAAGATAAGTACCCGGCTTTCAAAGACCTTTTGATTCGGACCTTCGGCCTCTCCCGTCATGAGCGCGCTGCCCGCCTGCTTCATCTGGATGGCCTGGGGGACAGATCCCCATCCGCCCTAATGAATGAGATGCTGGCATTGGCCGAGGGACACAAGCCATGCCTGATGTTCGAACAGGCCTTCCTCGAACAGCTCCCCGATGACATCCACCTGTTGTTAGCTGACGCCGACTTCAGCAACCCCCGTGAGGTGGTTGCCCGGGCAGATGTCCTGTGGAGGGCCAAGCGTGAGAGTGGCTCGTCCGTCAGTCAAATCACCAGGCCGCGAGCCCAACGCCCGCCTCGCCCGGCCCCAGCAACCGAGCAACCATACCCCAGGAACGCAGACGACGACACGGGTGACCAGCTGTGCTTCTACCATCAGAGGTGGGGTGCGGAGGCCCGTCGATGCTGCCCACCCTGCAAGTTTCAGGGAAACGCCAGGGCCAGCCGCCGCTGATGGCTACGGCGGCTGGCCGCCGACAGAGCCTCCTATTCGTTCAGGACAAGAAATCTGGACGGCGTTTCCTCGTTGATACTGGAGCGGAGGTCAGTATTTTGCCCCCGACCGGCCGCGACACTCGTAACAGGCCACCCGGTCCTCTACTCAATGCCGCCAATGGTACAACGATACGGTCTTTCGGCACCCGTACACTTCAATTACAATTCGGCGGCAGCCGTTTTACCTGGACCTTCACCCTTGCCACGGTCGCCCGACCACTCCTAGGAGCTGATTTCCTTCGGGCCCACAACCTGTTAGTCAACCTGCGAGGGAAGTGGTTAGTCCACTCTAGCACCTTCCAGACCTATCCCCTGGGAGAAATCAGCACACCAGCCCCTCGCCTGGACTCCATTTCCCTTTCTGGCGACGATTTCGCCAAGCTCCTAGCCGAATTCCCATCAATTTTGGCACCTTCGTTTACGAATTCTAGGCCCAAACACGGGGTACGACACCACATCATTACTACAGGGCCACCCCTTCATGCCCGAGCACGACGATTACCTCCAGACAAGCTCCGCCTGGCAAAGGAAGAGTTCTGTCACATGGAGGAGCTGGGGATTGTTCGCAGGTCAGACAGCCCCTGGGCCTCCCCCCCGCACATGGTCCCCAAAGCCACCGGAAGGCGGAGGCCCTGCGGCGACTATCGCAGGCTGAATGACGCTACCACCCCGGACCGCTATCCCATCCCTCACATCCAGGACTTTGCAGCGAACTTACATGGGGCCCGCATCTTTTCCAAAGTGGACCTCGTTCGGGGATACCACCAAATCCCGGTCCATCCGGATGACGTCCCTAAGACTGCGATTATCACCCCATTCGGCCTGTTCGAATTCCTTCGGATGCCTTTTGGCCTTAAGAACGTCGCGCAGACCTTCCAGCGGCTGATGGACGCGGTAGGCCGAGACCTGGACTTCGTGTTCATTTACTTAGACGACATACTGATCGCCAGCCGTAACCGCCAGGAACACCTTTCCCACCTCCGCCAGCTGTATTCCCGCCTCCGCGATTTTGGCCTCACGATCAACCCGTCCAAGTACCAATTCGGACTTGACTCTATCGATTTCCTCGGCCACAAAATCACCAGCGACGGGGCAACACCCCTACCCGCCAAGGTGGACGCTATCCGCCATTTTGCCCGCCCCGACACAGTCAAAGGCCTAAAGGAATTCCTTGGGATGGTCAACTTTTACCATCGGTTCATCCCTACAGCAGCCTGTATCATGCGCCCTCTGTTCTCGCTGCTGGCTGGTAAGGGCAAGGACATCACCTGGACTGACGAGGCTGCGGCTGCTTTCGTTAAGGCCAAAGACGCCCTGGCAGACGCCACGATGCTTGTACACCCTAGGACTGACGTCCCGACTGCCCTCACGGTAGACGCGTCCAACACCGCGGTGGGTGGGGTACTGGAACAGCTACTCGAAGGCCGCTGGCAACCCTTGGCATTTTTCAGCAAGCACCTTAGACCGCCCGAACTGAAGTACAGCGCTTTTGATCAGGAACTTCTAACACTGTATCTGGTGGTCCGGCATTTCCGATACTTTCTAGAAGGCAGGCCTTTCACCGCTTTCACCAATCATAAGCCTCTGTCCTTTGCCTTCTCCAAAGTCTCCGATCCCTGGTCAGCTCGTCAGCAGAGACAATTATCCTACATTTCCGAATTCACAACTCACATCCAACATGTCTCCGGAAAGGATAATGTCGTCGCTGATGCACTTTCCAGACCAACCATCCACAACCTATCCTTGGGTGTCGACTACACGGCCCTAGCTGACGCACAGCAAGCCGACGACGAACTGCCCAGCTACAGAACCGCAGTCTCGGGTCTGCAGCTCCGAGATTTCTTGGTTGGTCCAGGTCAGCGGACCCTACTTTGCGACGTTGCGACTGGTCAGTCCCGCCCTATAGTCCCTGCAGCCTGGCGGAGACGCGTTTTTGACTCGGTACATGGGTTGGCGCACCCGGCCATCAGATCTACTGTCCGACTGGTCGCCAGCAAGTTTGTCTGGCATGGCCTGCGCAAACAGGTCAGTGAGTGGGCCAGGACTTGTCCACACTGCCAGACGTCAAAAATCCAGCAACACACCAAGGTCCCGCCACAGCAGTTCGAGCCTACCCGTAGGAGGTTTGACCACATACACGTCGACCTCGTGGGCCCTCTGCCGGTTTCAAGAGGAGCCCGGTACCTCCTTACCATCGTGGACCGGTTCACGAGGTGGCCTGAGGCAACCCCCCTGACTGACATCACAACTGATTCCTGCGCCCGGGCGCTGCTCACAACTTGGATCTCACGTTTTGGTGTTCCGGCCCACATCACTTCAGACAGAGGCACCCAATTCACTTCCAGTCTCTGGGCTGCATTAGCGAACCTGCTAGGGACGCAGCTGCACACCACCACGGCCTACCATCCTCAATCAAACGGGTTGGTGGAACGTTTTCACCGCCATCTGAAATCGGCCTTGATGGCCCGCCTGAAGGGTCCTAACTGGGTTGACGAGCTGCCTTGGGTCCTGCTCGGCATACGCACTGCCCCCAAAGAAGACCTCCGCACTTCGTCAGCTGAGCTTGTGTACGGGGCGCCCCTAGTTGTCCCCGGGGAGTTTATACCTGCCCTTCGGGACCAAGGGGAACAACCCCCAGCAGTCCTACAAAGACTGCGCGAGAAGCTTGGCAACTTGGCCCCGATTCCCACCTCATGGCACGGTCAAGCCCCATCCTGCCAGCCCAAGGAACTACGGGACTGTAAGTTTGTTTTCGTTCGCAGGGGCACACCTCGGGCGCCATTGCAACGACCATATGAGGGACCGTTCCGAGTCATACGGAATAATGGATCCACCTTTATTTTGGACATTGGAGGCAGGGAACAGGTTTTCACGGCGGACCGCCTCAAACCGGCCCATTTAGATCTGCAACAACCTGTTGAGGTTGCAACGCTGCAACGCAGAAGCCGGCCCCCTAAGCGGCAGCTGGCACAGCCCGCGGACCTTGAGGACTGTATCGCCGGTTCTGAGGGGGGGTTGTGTGGCGACTCACCGTTTAGTCGGGCGAACCGGCTCGGCAGTCGGGTCGCGCGGCGTCGGAGCGACGAGGCCCAAGATGGCGGCGGGCCTCGTCTTTCCCGAGCAACGGGGAGAACCCGCGCGCGGGAAAGTCTTGATGACGTAGTACTTACGTCATTGCCGGTTGCTTTGGGCGGGAACAGTCTCCCTTAAAGGGCCCGCGCAAGGCGGGAAAATAAACCACTTCTTGTTCGACAATCCTCCGACTAGCTTCTTGTTTTATTTCGCGATAGCAACCGCTACAACATGAATAATACCACATCAATGAAGAACTGAAGGATTGCAAGAGCTTCCTTGATAACAAGAGGAAGGTTGGCAGAGGTATTACTGCTTACAAGATAAAATTCTACAAGCATGGCACATTGCCCAAGTGGTGATTTGCTGCGTGTTTCACTTTTATGGCATTCAGGACTTTGACACAGCCATAACATGTGACAGAAAAATATCCCTGACCCGTTAAGCAAGTCTTTGCTTCTGTAATTGTGCGAGCTGGTTTGTTATAAAGCTCGATTGATCCGTTTGCTCCAAATGTGCAACCCCATAGAATGTTTCCTTGGATAGAAAGAGGCTACAAGCTTGTTCCTCAACAACTAACTGCTGCAGGAATGCGAGGAGGTGCAACAGGTCCATGAGTACAAATGACCAGAGTAAATGTGGCTATCAATAACAAGCTTGTTAAGCACAAGTGACCTTTGGAGAGGTATGACAGATTGATTGGCTGAATCAAAGATGGTTTTTTAACAACTGGATATTGCCCAAAGGTAAAGGTCTCATATCAGGCTGGACAAGAAAATACTGTTCGTAGAAAATGCTCATCTATGATGTGTAAACTTGGAAATGGAAGAGACAGGTCATATAATTATGCTCAAGGCATTGTAATCCCTGTATGAGTTGTGATTTTTAAGTTAACGTAGCTCTGTATCTAGTTGACTGCCTTGCTTATGACAGATAAACAAGTGCACAAAGTTTGAGACTCCACTGATTACCACTGGGGTGCTGAGAGCAGCTCTTACAACACCATTGCCCAAGCGAGTCTTAATTCATACAGGTAGTCAGCAGCAAAATGCATCACAACTCACCCATCAAGGGAAAATCATGGATATCCTTTAGAGGTCACCATGTATAGAATCTTAATTGATTCCCTCTTTCCCTCCCCACCCCACCCCCACCTTTCCTGCAATTAACTGCAACACATCTACTGCACTGCCTGAAAAAATTGGGTAACAGAAAAAATAAATTTATGAACAAAATATTTACTCACTTAGGATTTGCCTTTTCTCCTCGATTCTGCAGTTCATGGAGAATTTCTTCCGCCTGCAGCAACACCTGAACTTTCTGATGCTCGTGATCAAATGACAACAGCATATACTCAACCTATTGAACAAAATAGAATTGAGTAAAACATCAACATGAACAGTAGTGCTAAAATCAAACTGTTTACATTTATGGCAAATCCATTGAAGATAGGAGGAAGTCTCTGTTCAGAATGTACATGAAATATTTACATCACCAATAATGATCAAGTACTCAAATCATAACCCAGGATCCTCCTGGCACTTCATGCTATTTGGATACAGAATTTCCCAATCTGTCCCAATTTATTTCATCTGGGGGGGAAAAAAAAAGTCTTTAATTGTGGTATGTATTCTGACTTTTAAATTGTCCCCAAAAGTAGTTTGAAGGTGTGTTCTTTCTACCACCCATATTAAAATAGGGACAGATCCTCAAAGGTTTAAAGAGTGGCCGTACTGATATAAAAGGTAGAGCGATTCCAGTAGCACAACATCGACTCAAGCAGGTCTTGGTTTCAGGTCAAAAAGGAAACTGGATTATCACCTACCGTTCCAGCTCACTGATACTTGCATCAACTGTACAAGTAATAGGAACTAACCTTCATGAAATCTTCACTATTATGTCACAAAAATGGTAGTCCATAATAGCATTAAAAGACCATCATAGTTCTCATTTCTCACGTGGGACATTCTCTACTGTGGCACCATCACAAGGACTTATCTAGAAGCCAAAAATTATCCACCCAAATACAATGGGCCATTGGTGACAATGTGTCACTGGAATCTGTAACTTAATGAACAAAGGACATGCTGGGCCACAACGTTAGGCTACATAATTCTAACGAAGGTCCGTCTGTTCATCCTTAATGCACGTGTATAGCTGGCATCCTCTCCTTGCACTTGTTAATGGTCATCCAACAGGGTGTTTCCATTCTATTCCAACCAACCACAGCTAGAGAACGTGCTATGTGGGAGGGAAGGGTTAGATAGATCTTAGAGCAGGATAAAATGTCGGCACAACATTGTGGGCCAAAGGGCCTGTACTGTGCTGTAGTGTTCTATGTTCTATGTAATTAAATGCCTTGGATTCCCTTCCCACACAAGCATCTGAATCTTCCAGCCTCCTTGCTGCCCTTTGGCAACTGCATCTGAAAACAGCACATTTCCACATAGGTGACACTAAGCTCCATCTCAGCACCTCTCTTGACCCTTCCATTGCCTCTGAATTATCAGATTGCTCCCCTGCAATGAATGACCAGAAATTTCCCCCCAGCTAAACACCAGTATGTGTGAAAATAATCTTTGGTCCCAGGAAAATAAATTTACAACTCTGGTGCAATTCAAAACCAGAGATTTCAGAGCACATATCCACACCACCTCACAGACTGCAATTCTATCTCAGTAGCATTGCCCAACTCAAAGAAGCCTTAGTTCTGCTGCTGTAACACACAATACAACTGTAAACTTGAATGTTCAACTTTCAACTTTGATTAGCCCCCTTTCTCCACCTTCTAAATGACTATCCAAAGCCAATCTCCTTAATTCACAGTCCATTTACTTCCAAATTCCACTTTCTTAGAAGGTTAAGGAGGTTTGGCTCATCACCGAAACTCTTTCAAACTTCTGCAGATATACTGTTGAAAGTATCCTGACTGGTCATATCATGGTCTGGTACAGCAATTCGAATGCGCAGGAACGTAAGCTGCTGCAGAGTACTCAGCCCATACACCATGGGCACATCCCTCCCTACTATTGAAAGTACCTACAAGGCGCTGCCTCAAAAAGCAGCATCTATCAAAGATCCCCACCATCTGGGCCATGCTATCTTTTCACAGCTGCCATTGGGCAGGCAGTACAGAAGCCTGAAGTCCCACACCACCAGGTTTAAGAACAGCTACTTCCATTCAGTTCTTGAACCAGCCTGTACAACCCTAATCACTACCTCAGGATAGTAACATTATAAACACTTTGCACTACAATGAACTTTATTTTTTGGTTCTAATTGTTACAATTAATGTTTTTCTTCTAAATGTTGTGCTTCTAATGCTAGGTGCTCATAATGCTGCAGCAACTAAGTTTTCCATTGCACCTATGCACACACACAGGTGTGCATAAGACAATAAACTTTACTGGACTTTCACCCACTGCCTCTGCATTTATGACCCATGCTTATTCATGGTTAAGCAAGATACTGACTTTTTAAAACAGTTTTATTCTTGGTTGTTAAATCCCTCCTGTAATCACATCAGGTATTTACATGTAACAAAACAAGGTTTGTTGCCGAAGTTGTGTGGTAAAAAGTATGTACGACATGGTTTAATGTCATTTGTTGAGCTAACTATTCAATAAAATAATTCTAAATTCTCTTAAACCTCAATACCTTTCTACCTTTCTCCACGATTAGTACGTGCTTCACAATATGCTCCTAACCAAGACTCTGATCATCTGCCCCAATAACTTCTAATTCAAATTCAATTTTATATGCAGTGCCATGGGACATTTTGCAAAGGTGTTACATATAGACAAGTTGAGGGATGCCACCACAGAGAGAACAAATAAAGCTTTTCATGGTGTAAAAAAGCAAATTACAAAGTTTGGTGAGAAATACATTTTAACCAGAAAAGTAAATATATACTGCAAATTAAGAAATAACATTTTAAACACAAACTGCCACCTACTCATTATTTCAAAGTTAAGGAGTTTTTATGCACATATTAAATCAACTATTTTCCTTTAATATTGTGGATTGAAAGATTCATCTTTCAAAAGATGGAAGATGAAAACTTTTGCCACTGCAACTTCAGTGGCCCAAATATCAGGAGAGTACCAATATAAAAAACAAATACCAAAACAATTATAGCATTTTTCATAACTATACACAATAAAATGGCAAAATTAAGACCCTGATTTTCAAAAGCAAAAATCGTTCAAGTGTTACACGTCAGGCTATGGTGGATATGATGGACGTGCAAGAACCAAATCAGTTCCACTTTGGATTCCGACACTCTCCAGTTATCTGCATGCACATCACTTCAGGTAGCAGCAGACGCCAATAGTGACATGCTGCTTCTACTCTAGACTCTCCAATGAGCTGACCAATGATTGGAAAAGTGAAAAGACAAAACTAGGCACCTTACTTGCCTTATGCACCAATTATTTTTTTCATCTTAGAATTTTATAACAATTCCAGGCACAATTCTTGTTTAAAATGGTTACTTCACCACATGCCTCTTGGAAGAACATATGCTCCTAAAAACTTGAGTATTTAAATTCACCGTGATCAAATTCTGCCAGCTATTTCTTTGTTGAAAGGAACAAGTTAAAAAAAGTCAAGTGTTGCAGTAAAAACTCAAGTAACAACAAATGAATTTGTTCAGAAAATCCTCTGAAATAAAAACCAAGAACACAGCAAACATTCAACAGGTCAAGCAGCACTTGTGGAAAAAGAAACATTTAACGTTTCAAGTTGGAATACCCTTCGTCTGAACCGGGAGAGAGAAAAGTTAGTTTTAAATTGCAGAGAGGATAGGGAAGGGGTGGATAGGACGAAGGAGACATTTCTCATAAGGTGAAGCTACCTAGGACAGACCTGGGGAAACACTGATTCATTCTCCAATAACTGTATTGTTCACAGATTGACTGAAATAAGAACAAATAAGGAAACATCCTTTCTGAAGTGCAGTCATTGTTAAAATATTATAGTAAATTTGCACAAAATAATCTACAAACAACAATGAAACAAAAGACCAGATAAATCAGCTGTACTCATTTTGGTTATAAGTATATGCCAGAATTAGGGATTATCAAGCAACTTTAATGAAGAGTTATGAGGTCGCAACCAGTAATACAAAGAGGAAGCAGTCTTCAAACTGTTTATGTAATTACAAGCAATAATCAAACAGAACCAAGAGCAAGCTACTGGCTCACAGCAGGCAGCCACACATACAAATAATAGGACTATCTTAATTAGTTACATCAAACCAGGCATCAGACATCTTCAACCAAGACATTTCCTACCCTTGTGAAAGGGATTGAGGTTCCAAACAGGCTATTTTCCCACTTAGCATATCAAACATGGTCAAATAGCACATGAGATATTTGTGTAACCAGAGAATCATTTCTCAATACTGTGATAAAACAAGTATATTTTAAGTGTCTGGACTTTCATGCTCAGAAGCTTTTAGAGCACCCAGGTTAATTACTTTGTTTCAAAGGTGTTTGATGGTCTTGTTGATAAAGATTTGCTCCCATAGTAAATGTAATTCCATGGAACCATTTGTCTACACTCAAAATATTGAAGTAAACTGCAATTGTAGTGACTGAATTGTGTTCAATCACCTTGTTACCTTCCTTCTTAAAGAGTATAAAAACTCGATGTACTCGAGCTCAGAGAGATTTTTCCACCATGTCTCCCATGTGCCTGCTTGTTGTGCTGAGTAATTAGTTTTTGTAATTATTCCGACGTTGTGGTCATTACAACAGTTACAGCTCTGGTCTCTGTGTCGCTTATTCAAAGTCTAACAGCCAGGATCTGGTTCACAATTCCTCTGCTGCTTCTCCGGCAACACCACTGCATCTCACCTCAAGACAACACAAAAGTTTCATTTTAACAACTCACATGAAAAACAATGGATCAGACTGCCCTGCCTGCAGACCAGCAATTACAGGAAATTGCTTTCATTTCTGTTAAAGAGGACAGGGCTGGTGGAATGGCTTGCCAGTCACCATGCTGGCAGCCCTCCACCATCTGCTCACTGACAAAAGATTAGGATTAGTGTACGTGGGTGCTTAATGGTCAGCATGGACTTAGTGGGCTAAAGGCCTTGTTTCCATGCTGTCTGACTTTGACTGCTATCCAGATGAATAATAGTAACATTTCTCTGCTGTATCCTTTTTTTGGGTTGGGGATGGGTACGAGGCCACTCCCCAGTACAAAATAAGAACCTAGCCAAGAGATTTTTTTTCACTAAGAGATTCCATGTCAATCACCTGCAAGATCAAAGGAAAGGACATATCAGTGCATGCTTGAGCCAGCCACATGATCACCCCCACATCCCAATGGATGTTGAGTGACGCAATGTGCACTGATCTCCAGTCAGGAATTCAGGTCATCAAGTTAGAAGAGAGCTATGTAGGCAGCTGCCAACAGCACTTCTGCACGTTAATACAGTCGTGTTCCATTGATGTCAAGTTCCAAATCTAGAACAAATTCTTTTACCTCAAAACCAAAAGTGCTTAATAAGGTTATTTGGTGTTTGAACTATAGATTATAACACGATAAATTTGAATGTTTTTGACATTGTGCAAGGGCATTTCTTGATTAACAATATTGCTTTGATGGACAAATAAATTACTGGATCAATAACTTTGTACAATTATGACAGTACTAAACAACAATTATAGTCAGTTCACTCACAAAAGTAAAATCATGTTAAATTATTAAGGCTAATGAACCAAATAAATGCAGGGCTCACAGCAACAAATTTGTGGTACAAGATAATGTCAGTTCTACTTATTGCTCAAATCAGCAATTTAAATTTCAGGCTGAAATACAATTGAAAAGTTTGCAGGTAACACCCAAAAAAACTTATTGCAACTTATCTTAAAGACTAAGCAAACTGCAAAAGAACCCTTATGGGTGGGGCGATAAGTTAAACAGCAATAGATGATACAATAGATTAAACCAACTAACTTTAATCTTGAAGGGAAGCTTGGACAAATTTGCCAGTGCTTGTGACAACTTTGGACTCTCAATTTGCACAAAGAAAACAGAAATAACGTACCAACCTGCAACAAACACACCATACACAGAACCAAACAACCCTGTGAATGGTCAGAGGCTTTCAGTACTGTACAACTTCACATACCATGGCAGCACTCTTTCAAGATCAATCCACATTGATGACAACTTCAACGACAGGATAGCAAAAGCCAGCTCTGCTTTTGGCAAACTAAGTGTGGGAAGGAAAAGGAATCAGCCTACAGACCAAGCTGATGGTGTATCACATTGCTATCATACCCACTTTTTGCTTGCTAGAGACACAGACAGCATACAACAGACATGGCAGACAACTCAACCACTTCCACAGGACCTGTCTGCTCAGAATACTTCATATCAAGCAGCAAGACAAGATTCCAGACACACAGGTTCTGTCCAAACAAACCTCCCCAACATTTACACATTGCTAAAAGAATCACAGGTCAGGTGGGCAAGACAGGTCAGAAGAGTGCCCGATGATAGAATATGAAAGCAGCAACTTCATGGAGAACTGACTGAGGGCAAACATACACATGGTGGACAGAAAGAGATTCAAACAATCTCTTAGAACATCTCTGAAGAGCTTCAACATTGACACATACCATGTGAACAACAAGCAATGCTCGCTCATATGGAGGAAGCTTGAATGGAGGAAGTAAACAGGAAGAGAGAATCTCAAAAATCAGGAACCACTGATGCTACAGCATCTGAAGTCCTGTATGAAAGGACTTTAGAACCCAGATTTATCTAATTAGCCATCTCCATGCACATTACAGCACTATAGCCTAGATGTCATGGTCTTACTTAAGAATGAGTGAAAAACATCTACTTTGATGCAATGCAAGTGTGGAAGAGTTGAAAAACTACACGTTACAGATTTACGAAACAGTAAAGGATCTCAGAATGCATAAGTGACATGAGAGTCTTGGTTTTCATCCTGTGTCAATATAAAAGTTAAGACTGTACAGTATATGGCTTCAGTATTGGGAAAATGTAGCATTTCAGGCAATGCCAGGTAAAATAATTTTGAAAGACAGTCTCGCCTGAAAAAATAAAAAGGCAAGTTTATTTTAATGTAGTAAAACAGTCCAAGGCATTTCCCAGGGATGTAACAAACGTCAACACCAGCCAGATAACAAAATGCAAATACAAGTGTCAGAAGGTTATAGACCAGAGAACATAACAGGGAGGGGCACGGCCACAGAGCAGTTTGAAAGCAATGATAATTTCACAACTGGAGCAAAATTGAACCAGAATTTTTAGGAGGCGAGCATAAGATGATAAACGTAAAGTGTGTGAAATAGGATGTTGGTAGAAATTATTGATCAGCTGAAGTTTTTGGGCAAAAGATGGGAGACACAACAGGAATTAGAATAGTCTGAAGATAGAGATATGGATATGATCACAACAAATGGGCTGAGGCAAGTACAGATCAGCTGATAGAAGGTGGCAAATTAGTCTAGATTGCACAGAGCACACAGTTGGAAAACTGTCTCAGTTGAATATGGCATCAAGGTCGCCTGGTTCAATCTTATTAAAAAGGATGGAATAAACTAGGGAATGGAGTTTGCACAGGGATCAAAAGCAAGAACTTCAATCTTTCCAATATATTAGCCAGCATTTACCCCCCCACCCCCAGCACTAGATGTCAGTAAGCAGTGTGTCAAATCACTGAAGGAGGGTCAAGAAAAGTGACAGTAAGGTATATCTGACTGTCTTGAGTATTTAGGTGAGATGGGTTTTCGGACCAATGGACGACATAGAAGTAGTTGGAAGGGGCCAAAGGTAAAATTTTGGGTAATACAGAAGAGAATCCATTCTAGGTGATTCACTAGCTATGACTGGATAGAAAAATAAGGACCCAGGAGAACATAGCTCCATCCTACTGGTCAATGAAAGGTGTTAAAGATATAATCAAACCTTGTTTGCTGATGAATCAACAATGCTCAATTCCATTCCTAGATCGGATCCCAAATTAAAGTCCTAAACTGGGGGAAAGGCTAACTTTGATGGCATCTGACAGGAACTTGCCAAAGTTGATTGGTAGAGGCTGTTTGAAGGTGAAGGTCCATCTAGCGAGAGAGACTTTTAATAAGTGAGAAAGGAAAAGTTCAGGGCCAAAATGTTCCTGTTCAGGTGAAGAGCAAGACTGCCAAAATGAGGGAGCATTGGTTGGCCAGAAGGAGGAGGTATGTCAGGTGTCGGCAGCTGGGATCAAGCAAATCCCTTGAGTGCAAGTGATGTGGGAGAACACTCAAGGAGGAAATTAGGAGGGCAAAAGGTGCCCATAAGATATCACTGGCAAATAAGATAAAGGAGAGTCCCCAAAAGACTAAGTACAGTCAGGGCAAAAGGATGGGGAGAGAGTAGGTCCCCTTAAGAATCAGTGTAGTAAGCCATGTGTGGAGTAAGAGGAAAAGGGCAAGGTCCTAAATGAATACTCATCTCTATTTACCATAGAGAAGGACAAGGAAGCAAGTGAATTTAGGGAACAGTGATATCCTAGAGCATATCGACATTACAAAAGAGGTGGTGTTGGAGTTCTTGAAATGCATGAAGGTGGATAAATCCCTGGGGCCTGACCAGGTGTGTCCTAGGATGTTATGGAAAGCAAAGGAGGAGATTGCTGGGGCCTTGGCAGAGACTTTCATATCTTCATTAGCCATAGGTGAGATATTGGAAGATTGGAGGACAGCTAATGTTGAGCCTTAATTTGAGAAGGGCAGCAGGGATTAGCCAGGGAACTACAGGCTGGCTAGCCTTTCATCAGTGGTGGGAAAGTTATTGGAAGGGATTCTGAGCAACAGGATTTACTTGCATTTGGAAAGGCAAGGACTGATTAGGGATTGACAGCATGGCTCTGTGCATGGGAAATCTGTGGTTCTGTGCATTTGATTGAGCTTTTTTTTTTGAAGAGGTGACCAAAAGGATTGATGAGGACAGGGTGGTAGGCATGGACGTTAGCAAGACTTTTGACAAGGTCCCCATGGTAGGTTGTCTGCAAAGTTAGAACACGTGGGATCCAGGGTGAGCTAGCAAATTGAATACAAGATTGGCTTGGTGGTAGGAGGCAAGGGTGGCAATGGAGGGTTGTTTTTCCAGATTGGAGGCCTCTGACCAGTGGCATACCACAGGGTTCAGTGCTGGGTCCTTTGTTGTTGTTGTTATATATTAATGATTTGTATGAAAATGTAGGTGACATGATTAGTAAGTTTGCAAATAACCAGTAACATTAATGAGGCATCTGGACAGATACTTGAATGTGCAAGGCATAGAGGATTATGGAACTAGTGTAGGCAAGTGGGATTAGCAAAGATGGGCATGATGGTTAGCATAGATGCTGTTGGCTGAAGGGCCTGTTTCTCTGCTGTATAATTCATTCATTATTATTCTTTCTCAAATAAATTAAAACTGGAATTAGATAGAGTGTACTACTTACACAGATTTGGAAATGAAATAAGCAATGAAATGGATTAACAGACTCATGAAATGAATGGGCACATTAAATTAAATTTTACCCAAGTGTAACGTATTCCATTTTACTAAGAATAACAAAGGCAGAGTAATAGGAACTACACAGAACAATATTAAAATGGAACAGTGATAATGAAACCTTACTGGTGACCGGACACTAAAAACTTGTGCGCTTTTGACAGCTTTGGTAGAGACCGATAATAATCACACCAAATTTACACAAAATTCATATTGTTTGCATGTCAAGCACTTGAGTGGATGCAGAAATTGCCAAATGGTACCAAAAGAGAAACCAGTTCAAAGGCAGGTTGGTTGGCTTCCAGAGGAGACAAATTTAATGTATTAAGCCAAGACCCTAACAAAGATAATTGTTGTGTAATCTGGAACGCAATACACAAAAGATAGTGAACAGAGATTCAACAGCAAGTTTCTAAAGGTATTATGCAATTTAACAGAAGAAATTTGAAGGGTTACATGCAGAAAGCAGGCCAAATCATCGAGCAAACAGGCTACAAATGCTCTCTACGGCAACGTTCAGCTAAATTATAAATTTTGCAAAGTCAGTCAAAATTAGTTGTTACACGTTTAACCATTTACTTTGAGTACAAAGTTCATATTAAATTTGTATAATGCTTCAAGTTATCTCACAAACCTTTTAATAGCAATATTCTTGCACTGAAGACAAAAAGTTTGCAATAAGCTACTTAAAATTTACTCAAATAGCTTCTACAGTTGTTATGCAACAGCAAAGATTGTCACTTTGTAAATTACAATGTGGGAAATAATGTTAGTTTTATAATCCACAATCATGCAAATAGAAAATCTGAATGAATTTAACACTTGCATTTGAGCAACGTACACTTTTTACATAGGGATGGAAACAATGAATTAAATCTAAACAAACCATTTGGTGGAATATCGCAGCCCAATCTACTTCAAACAAAAATAATGATTCACGTTTCTCTTTCTAGTCCTTATGCAAATTACCTCTATTTAAGAGTCGGAGACTGAGAACAGGAAGAGAAATAGGCATTCAATTCTATTGCTTGACCATATGAAAAAGACAAAATGAGGATGCCCATTCTTCCCCTCTGCAAACAGGGAAAGAGATCTAGAAAGGAAAGTTAACCTAGTAAAATCAGTGAACAAAAACTGGAATACATCTAATTCTTTGCACGTTCACGTTTGTAAAAGCAAGCAGTTTACTGAAGTGTAAATATTCCCCAATTCATGGGTTAAGAATTCACCTCACTGACGATGAAGTAATTGCAATTGCCATGCCTACACTTTGAGACATTGCAAAGCATTTCATGACCAATTAAGCAACTTCTTAAATCCAAGTTTTATTTTATTATTTACTAATAGGTCTCATAAGGCCTCAAATTTATAATGATGCCCAATCATCTTCCTGAGCAGAACTGTTCTTTAAGTATAGACGGTCCCTGGAACATGCAAGGGGTTCTAGTCAATTTTAGATCTTAGCTAGAATTAGTTAATTAGCATAGATCTGTACCACATATTCAAAGCATGTAGAGAGCTGCTGAACCACAAAATGCCAAACTAGAGTGTAGTGGTTAGCATAACGCCATTGCAGCGCCAGTGATCCGGGTTCAATTCCAGCCACTGTCTGTAAGGAGTTTGTATGTTCTCCCTGTGTCTGCGTGGGTTTCCTCCAGGCACTCCGGTTTCCTCCCACATTCCAAAGATATACGGGTTAGGAAGTCGTGGGCATGTTACGTTGGCGCCGGAAGCGTGGCGACACTTGCAGGATGCCCCTAGAACACTACGCAAAAGATGCATTTCACTATGTTTCGATGTACATGTGACTAATAAAGATATCTTAACTTACCATTCCAGCTCCACAGTCATTATGTCACTTGACCCCCCATCTGAACTCCATTGTTCATGATATAATAAGCTGCTCTGGTTGGTATACAGATTTTTTTTTATTTGAAGCTTCAACCATGCTACATTGGACAAAGTCAATATTTATCTTAAAATGAATATTCACTGTCAAGTCTAGCAGCATCTCCATCCTGGCACATTGATGATCTGCCACTTGAAGCCTGCACATTAAGTATTTCTTTCCCATTCTCCACTTACTCCTACTGCTTCATTGTGATTAATTAAAATCTCTCAATTTCATTGTTCCTGTACACCTTTAATATAACGGTAAAGGTCCTTCCACAAATGGGTCCATAAACTGCTGAAATCTACAAGGTTGGCATCCTTGAGCATCAAGTTTGAGAAAGTCAAATATTCCTTCTAAGACTAAGCTCTTCATTATGAAGAGCCCCATTTCTCACACCATTTGACTTAGGTTGCAGGAAAATTTACACATCAAAATTCTCAATCATCTTGCCCTTAATGGTCAATTCTGCAATTTCCCTCAGTTCAAATTAGCCTATGATTTCCCCGAACTCACTGTAAAACTTGGGGCCCCAAATCTTTACTCATTCACATACCCTAAGTTTGTGCCATTTCTTTTCTTTTCCATTCCTTCCTAAGCAACAGACCACATTATTCGACACAGAACTATCTGCAGCAGTCTTGCCTACTCATACAAAATATCGATCAACTTTGCTCCTGTCTGTGGGCAGGAGAGTGGCACAGCTAAGAGTTGCTGCCTCACAGCTCCAGTGACCCGGCACAAATCCTGACATCTGCTGCTGCCTGTGTGAAGTTTGTACTTTCTCCCTGGGTCCATGCAAGGTTACAAGAAAGTGTGCCTTGATCGATTAATTGGTCACTCTAAATTGCCCCTCATGAATGACTGATAAAATCCGGGAGTAGTTGATGGAAATGGGGGGGGAGAGAGAATAGGTTACAGGGAATATTAGTGGGGGGAATGAATCGTTCTGAGAGCCAACACTGACATAACGGGGTAAAATGGCCTTTGGTGTAAAATAAGAAAATCTACACAATCACCCAACTTTCCAGTCATGAACTATTAAACACATAGTTGATCATCAATTGTATGGTTCCTTACTTTCCCCACAAGTCATCAATAATTGGTTCATTGCTCCACAATGTAATTTCTCATTTCAACTTGCATCTACAACGCTAGACTATGACAAAATAAACTGCACTTCTAAATAAGGTATGCGTGTAGATGACAATACATTAGAAGTGCTACACAATTTCTAAAGAACCAATGTCGCATCAAGTTACTCAGAACAAAAAGAAAAAACAATTGTCTTAACTGTGTAACAAAACTCTCAGCCCTGGAACTATTCTAGTAAATATTTCCTGCACCAAAGTTTTCACTTTCCACATGAAATTGATAATATCCCTTGCAAAATTATTCAATGAAAAAATTATTGAATTATTTGAGAATCCATTTCAACAAATTGCCTCTTTGCCAGGTTGTTCTGTGCAAACTACTACAGTATAAACCCTCAGAACTTTAAATAACCTCGAACCACTTTGAACATCAGTTATCTTGTTACATACAGCCAGAACCATTTACAAATAAAATCTTGCAAAACAGAGCAAATTATCTATTGTTACTTACAAATTGGAGATTAGTCACTGCAATCTGAATTCTCGGGGCTCACAACATAATACAAAGCTATCACGTATAATAACCATTATTGTGTTTACCAAACAAGTAATTTAACTTTATAGCTGTAGAAACCATCAGTAAGTGTGCCTTGGCAGTTGCCATCGACATGCTATATATACACCTATCAGTCTTAAACCGAGAGAGTGCTCCATTCCAAACTCAAATGTTAACCAAGGTAGTTTTATCTCTGGTGAATGCAAACCAGCAGCTAAGGATCCCAGGGTCCATGACAATCCACTTCACCCATCTCCACCCCCACAACCACCATTACTAAATTAGATTTACTTGTTAAATCTAGCTGTGCGCAAATTTGCTGCTACATTTCTGTTACAATAATGGTTCCTATCTGGTACATTAAATCTCTACATCACACTGAACTGAGGCTCATAACAGGAACAAAAGATTAATAACCCAAGGCAATAAGACAAGAGATGACAAAGCTCCAGAAACTGACAGATGATTGCATCACAAGCAAACCATTTACACAGAGTTCATATACCCTGACAAAAATATAGCTCACGTTGATCTCAACATTGTCACCTGAGGGCAACATTTCATTGAACGAAAAACCTCAGATGCTGGAAAACTGAAATAAAAACAGAAAATTCTGGAAACATCCCAACGGTTTTTTTTTTTACAAAGGGTCCAACACCTGAAACTTTAAGTGTTTTTCTTTCCACAGATACTGCCAGGGCTGCCAATCTTTCCAATATTTTCTATTGTTATTTCATTTAATAAACCTCTTGGGACAGTCAGGCATAATGTTCACCAATCTGTGCAGTATCAAACAGAAAGTTAGCTTATTACGAATGCTCAAAACAACACAGGTACAGTCTACATATAAAGCAATAACAGCTCAGATAGTTAGAGAAAGTGACCACGCTTCAAAATTCAGCACTTCAAATAAAAGATGCACAAAATTCAGATTTTTCTCTCTTTCATCCCACCAGCCACTTTCAGGGGACATTAAATGAAGGACGCCTAACCTTGAAGTATCACTTTCATCCTCACATCATATTCCCATCCAGTTATTTCTGACTTTGACAGAAGTTATATTTACTTCGACCAGCTACTATCATTCAACAGTTATGTGAGAAATCTACAAGATTTCAAAACAAAGGCGTGTGAACATCCGTTGAAAATGTCTGTCCAGGACAGCAGATGTGAAATATCACATCGCCCTGTCTCCTAACGAGTGCACAGCTGGAATTTATTATTTCATCTCTCAATGCGATAAGACTTCAAAACAGGAGACAGGAAACCACACATCACCCAATACTAAACACTATTATTTTTCATTTTGCAATGTGTTTTTGCTTTTGTAATTGGTTTTAGTTCGACATTTTCACTTCTGATGAAAATGTCGAACTAAAATTAATTACAAAAGCAAAAACACATTACAAAATGAAATAATAATAAAAACAAGAAACATGTGGAAGTGCTCAGGCCAGGGAACAGCAGTGGAGGAGGATTTAATGTTTAAGACTGGGTTTGGAACGGTGTTATTTTAAACCATGTCCTTTTGTTTCGGGTTTCTAGCCACCGCTAGAGGGGAAGAACTGGGGGTCCTTGCTTTGGAGGGTGGGGGGGGGTTGGAGAGAACTGGGGGCCGCTGCTTGGGGGGTGGGGGGGGAAGAACTGGGGGCCGCTGCTTGGGGGGTGGGGGGGGGGAAGAACTGGGGGCCGCTGCTTGGGGGGTGGGGGGGGGGGAAGAACTGGGGGCCGCTGCTTGGGGGGTGGGGGGGGGAAGAACTGGGGGCCGCTGCTTGGGGGGTGGGGGGGGGAAGAACTGGGGGCCGCTGCTTGGGGGGTGGGGGGGGAAGAACTGGGGGCCGCTGCTTGGGGGGTGGGGGGGGAAGAACTGGGGGCCGCTGCTTGGGGGGTGGGGGGGGGAAGAACTGGGGGCCGCTGCTTGGGGGGTGGGGGGGGGAAGAACTGGGGGCAGCTGCTTGGGGGTGGGGGGGGGAAGAACTGGGGGCCGCTGCTTGGGGGGTGGGGGGGGGAAGAACTGGGGGCCGCTGCTTGGGGGGTGGGGGGGGGAAGAACTGGGGGCCGCTGCTTGGGGGGTGGGGGGGGGAAGAACTGGGGGCCGCTGCTTGGGGGGTGGGGGGGGGAAGAACTGGGGGCCGCTGCTTGGGGGGTGGGGGGGGGAAGAACTGGGGGCCGCTGCTTGGGGGGTGGGGGGGAAGAACTGGGGGCCGCTGCTTGGGGGGTGGGGGGGGGAAGAACTGGGGGCCGCTGCTTGGGGGGTGGGGGGGGGAAGAACTGGGGGCCGCTGCTTGGGGGGTGGGGGGGGAAGAACTGGGGGCCGCTGCTTGGGGGGTGGGGGGGGGGAAGAACTGGGGGCCGCTGCTTGGGGGGTGGGTGGGGAAGAACTGGGGGCCGCTGCTTGGGGGGTGGGTGGGGAAGAACTGGGGGCCGCTGCTTGGGGGGTGGGTGGGGAAGAACTGGGGGCCGCTGCTTGGGGGGTGGGTGGGGAAGAACTGGGGGCCGCTGCTTGGGGGGTGGGTGGGGAAGAACTGGGGGCCGCTGCTTGGGGGGTGGGTGGGGAAGAACTGGGGGCCGCTGCTTGGGGGGTGGGTGGGGAAGAACTGGGGGCCGCTGCTTGGGGGGTGGGTGGGGAAGAACTGGGGGCCGCTGCTTGGGGGGTGGGTGGGGAAGAACTGGGGGCCGCTGCTTGGGGGGTGGGTGGGGAAGAACTGGGGGCCGCTGCTTGGGGGGTGGGTGGGGAAGAACTGGGGGCCGCTGCTTGGGGGGTGGGGGGGAAGAACTGGGGGCCGCTGCTTGGGGGGTGGGTGGGGAAGAACTGGGGGCCGCTGCTTGGGGGGTGGGGGGGAAGAACTGGGGGCCGCTGCTTGGGGGGTGAGTGGGGAAGAACTGGGGGCCGCTGCTTGGGGGGTGGGTGGGGAAGAACTGGGGGCCGCTGCTTGGGGGGTGGGGGGGAAGAACTGGGGGCCGCTGCTTGGGGGGTGGGTGGGGAAGAACTGGGGGCCGCTGCTTGGGGGGTGGGTGGGGAAGAACTGGGGGCCGCTGCTTGGGGGGTGGGTGGGGAAGAACTGGGGGCCGGGTGGGGAAGAACTGGGGGCCGCTGCTTGGGGGGTGGGTGGGGAAGAACTGGGGGCCGCTGCTTGGGGGGTGGGTGGGGAAGAACTGGGGGCCGCTGCTTGGGGGGTGGGTGGGGAAGAACTGGGGGCCGCTGCTTGGGGGGTGGGTGGGGAAGAACTGGGGGCCGCTGCTTGGGGGGTGGGTGGGGAAGAACTGGGGGCCGCTGCTTGGGGGGTGGGTGGGGAAGAACTGGGGGCCGCTGCTTGGGGGGTGGGTGGGGAAGAACTGGGGGCCGCTGCTTGGGGGGTGGGTGGGGAAGAACTGGGGGCCGCTGCTTGGGGGGTGGGTGGGGAAGAACTGGGGGCCGCTGCTTGGGGGGTGGGTGGGGAAGAACTGGGGGCCGCTGCTTGGGGGGTGGGGGGGAAGAACTGGGGGCCGCTGCTTGGGGGGTGGGTGGGGAAGAACTGGGGGCCGCTGCTTGGGGGGTGGGTGGGGAAGAACTGGGGGCCGCTGCTTGGGGGGTGGGGGGGAAGAACTGGGGGCCGCTGCTTGGGGGGTGGGGGGGGAAGAACTGGGGGCCACTGCTGTGGGATGGGACTGCCGTTCCTGGCCGAGTGTTTCCCCAGCATTTGTTCCAGCCCAGCCCAGCCCACTCACCTCATCGCCCCATTTCAGCACGTCCTTCTGCCGGTCCTTCACCTTGTTGTAGATGTTGAGGAACTGGATGATGCCGTGCTTGCGGACGTGATCCGCGTACTTCTTGGTCTCTTCCCAGTTCAGCGGCGACCCCTCGGCCAGGAAACCCATGGTCACCGACTGCAGCCACCGGGGGGGGGGGGGGGGGGAGAACAACACAGGAATTAAACAGGTTTCCAGGTGCGCAGATTCCACCAGCCGCCGGTAGCGCGCATCCGGGGGGGGGGGGGGGCAGAAAGAGGGGTTAGGGGTTACAGGCCGCCGGTAGCGCGCATCCGGGGGGGGGGGAGAAAGAGGGGTTAGGGGTTACAGGCCGCCGGTAGCGCGCATTCCGGGGGGGGAAGAGGGGTTACAGGCCGCCGGTAGCGCGCATTCGGGGGGGGGGGGGGAAGAGGGGTTACAGGCCGCCGGTAGCGCGCATTCGGGGGGGGGAAGAGGGGTTACAGGCCGCCGGTAGCGCGCATTCGGGGGGATGGAGGGGAGAAATCAGCCGCCGGTAGCGCGCATCCTGGGGTGGGGGATCCAGTCACCGTTAAGGCGCGGAGGGTAAAGGCCCCCTGATGTCTCGGAGCGGATCCCCGGGGGGGGGCGGGAGGGTGGGTGTCGAGGCGCAGCTCAGGGCGGGAAGTACTCAGCAGCGCGGCCCCGCCGACGGTCGCTCGGTGCCCGACGGACGGAGCGAGGGGGGGCGGCGAGTCGAGTAGCGGCCGCCCGACTGCGCAGCCTCAGTCGGGACCCCGCTCGCCGGCCGGCTACCCGCGTCCGCGCATGCGCCCCGCCGCCCTCACTTGCACCTGCCGCGGACTCCGAAGCCGCCGCACGTGACCTCCTCCCCGCTGATTGGCTGCCGGGTCGGCCGGTATGTAAATATCGACGTTTTACCCCCGCCCCCTTTCCCCGCGGGGCTCACGTGACCGCCCGCGCGCGCCTCCCTCCCCGAGCTCGAGCGTAACGGCTGGTGTGACGTCACCATACCCCGCCCCCTCCACCGTCCTTCCCTTCCCGCCCCGCCCGAGGGCGGGAATGACTCAGCGTCTCTCGGCGGCCGGAGCCGGTGATGGCGGCGGACGGCGGAGGCGTCGTGTCCTCTCACCCACCAACTGTAAATAAAAACTCTTCCTTCACTAGCTCGTTAAGTTAGCGTGGATAAAACAAAAAAGTATCGGACGCGTTGATGCGAGACCTGACGTAAAATTTGTGCGGTGCCGCCTTTTGACTGGGGCTCACCGTGTTTGAAGGGACGGGCGTGTCTGTTGGTGGGACTGCCTCTTTTTCTTGCCCTGTCGGCTGTTTCATACGGTTATAAAGTCCGCACAAGTGAGGAGATAAGCAAGTTCACGTCCACGCCAAACCGCGGCTGAGTGACAGAGGAAGCAAGTTGAAGTTTGTTGTCACGGGCATGGTATAAAGGCCATGAAAATTTAACTTTTTGCAGCAGCGCAGTCCATGACCATAGGACACTACAGCGCAGAAAACAGGCCATTCGGCCCTTCTAGTCTGTGCCGACACTTTATTCCGCTAGTCCCATTTACCTGCACCCTCCAGACCTCTCCCGTTCGTGTCTCTATCCAATTTATTCTTAAAAACGTAAGAGTGAGCCCGCATTTACCACGTCGGACGGCAGCCCGTTCCACACTCCCACCACTCTGAGTGAAGAAGTTCCCCCTAAACCTTTCCCCTTTCACCCTAAAGCCATGTCCTCTCGTACTTATCTCTTCTAATCTAGGTGGAAAGAGCCTACTCGCATTTACTCTGTCTATACCCCTCATAATTTTGTAAACCTCTATCAAATCTCCCCTCATTCTTCTGCGCCCCAAGGAATAAAGTCCTAACCTGTTCGATCTTTCCCTGTATCTCAATTCCAGAAAACCCAGCAACATTCTAGTAAATCTGCTCTGCATTCTTTGAATCTTACTGACATCCTTCCTATAGTTTGGTGACCAGAACTGCACACAGTACTCCAAATTTGGCCTCATCAATGTCTTGTACAACCTCACCAATAACATTACATAAACAATCCTCAACATAAACAATCATAAGCTTCAGTTAACATAAACACGCAGGCAGGTTGGATAGATACATGGACGAGAGAGGTCTGGAGGGGTATGGGCTGGGGGCAGGTAAATGGGACTAGCAGAATAATGTTTCGACACAGACTAGAAGGGCCGAATGGCCTGTTTTCTGTGCTGTAGTTTTCTGTGGTTCTGTGGTCAAACTCCAATAATCCGGCAGCCTTGGGATGAACTGTTCAATGTTGTACTTTAATATCCCAACATACTTCTATTTTACTTTTTTTTCTTACACATTATATAACGAATATTCCGGTTAATCGTACACCACAGAAATGGGACCTTTTGGCCCATCTTGTCCATGCTAACCTCAATGACTATCTGCATTGGCCCCATTTGCCCACTTTATGTCTGTATCTCTACATCTTTCCTGACCAAATGCCTTTTAAACATTGGTGATGTATCTGCCTCCACCACCTCCTCTGGTAGTTTGTTCCAGATATTCAGCCCCCTCTGTGTGGAAAACTTACCCCTCAAATCTCCTTTACATTTCTCCTCTCTTGCCTTAAACTTGTGCCCACACTAGTTGTAGTCCTCCCAACTCTGGGAAAAAGATTCTGACTATCTATCCTTTCAATGCCCCAAGTAATTATATAAACCTCTGTAAAGTCATCATAAAGTCAGGAGTGGGAAGGGGAAGAGTCAGGTACTAGAGAGTACCCCTGTAGCTGTACCCCTTGACAATAAGTACTCCTGCTTGAGTACTGTTGGGGGAGACAGCCTACCTGGGGGAAGCAACAGTGGCAGTGTCTGGCACGGAGTCCGGCCCTGTGGCTCAGAAGGGTAGGGAAGGAGAGAGGAGGGCAGTAGTGATAGGGGACTCTATAGTTAGGTGGGCAGACAGGCGATTCTGTGGACACAGGAGAGAAACTCGGAAGGTAGTTTGCCTCCCAGGTGCCAGGCTCCGGGATGTTTCAGATCGCGTCCAAGATGTCCTGCAGAGGGAAGGAGAACAGCCAGAGGTCGTGGTACATATTGGTACCAATGACATAGGTAGGAAAAGGGATGAGGTCCTGAAAAAAGACTATAGGGAGTTAGGAAGGAAGTTGAGAAGCAGGACCTCAAAGGTAGTAATTTCAGGATTACTGCCTGTGCCAAGTGACAGTGCATATAGGAATAGAATGAGGAGAAGGTTAAATGCGTGGCTGAGGGATTGGAGTAAGGAGCAGGATTCAGATTTCTGGATCATTGGGGCCTCTTTTGGGGCAGCTATGATCTGTACAAAGAGGACGGGTTGCACTTGAATCCCAGGGGGACCAATATCCTGGCGGGGAGGTTTGCTAAGGCTACTGGGGGAGTTTAAACTAGATCTGTTGGGGGGTGGGATCCGAACTGGAGAGACTGGGGAAGAGGTGTTTGGCTCACAAATAGAGAAAGCTAATAGTAGGTACGAGAGGGAGAATAGGCAGGTGATAGAGAAGGGATATGCTTAGACTGGTTTGAGATGTGTCTATTTTAATGCAAGGAGTATTGTGAACAAGGTGAATGAGCTTAGAGCTTGGGTAGATACTTGGAGCTATGATGTGGTGGCCATTACAGAGACTTGGATGGGTCAGGGACTGGAATGGTTGATTCAAGTGCCGGGTTTTAGATGTTTCAGAAAGGACAGGGAGGGAGGCAAAAGAGGTGGGGGAGTGGCACTGTTGATCAGAGATAGTGTCGCGGCTGCGGGGAAAGGTGGACGTCGTGGAAGGACTGTCTACGGAGTCTCTGTGGGTGGAGGTTAGGAACAGGAAAGGGTCAATAACTTTACTGGGTGTTTTTTATAGGCCACCCAATAGTAACAGGGATATTGAGGAACAGATAGGGAAGCAGATCCCAGAAAGGTGTGATAATAACAGAGTTGTTGTGATGGGAGATTTTAATTTCCCAAACATCGATTGGCATCTCCAAACAGTGAGGGGTTTGGATGGGGTGGAGTTTGTTAAGTTTGTTCAGGAAGGATTCTCTACACAATATGTAGATAGGTCTAGAAGAGGAGAGGCTGTGCTTGATTTGGTATTGGGAAATGAACCTGGTCAGGTGTCAGACCTCTCAGTGGATGAGCATTTTGGAGATAGTGATCATAATTCTATCTCCTTTACGTTAGCACTGGAGAGAGATAGGAACAGACAGACTAGAAAGGCGTTTACTTGGAGTAAAGGGAACTATGAGGCTCTCAGGCAGGAAATTGGAAGATTAAATTGGGAGCAGATGTTCTCAGGGAATGTGGCAAATATTCAGGGGATATTTGTGTGGAATTCTGCATAGGCGTGTTCCAATGAGACAGGGGAGTCACAACAGGATACAGGAACCGTGGTGTACAAAGGCTATAATAAATCTAGTCAAAAGGAAAAGAAAAGCTTACAAAAGGTACAGAGAGCTAGGTAATGTTAGAGATCTGGAAGAGTATAAGACTAACAGGAAAGAGTTTAAGAAGGAAATTAGGAGAGCCAGAAGGGGACATGAGAAGTCCTTGGAAGGCAGGATTAAGGAAAACTCCAAGGCATTCTACAAGTATGTGAAGAGCAAGAGGATAAGATGCGAAAGAATAAGGCCTATCAAGTGCAGCAGTGGGAAAGTGTGTATGGATCCGGAAGAAATAGCAGAGGTACTTAATGAGTACTTTACATCAGTATTCACTACGGAAAAAGATCTGGGGGATTGTAGTGAGGACTTGCAGCAGGCTGAAAGGCTTGAGCATGTAGATATTAGGAAAGCAGAGGTGCTGGAACTTTTGGAGAGCATCAAGTTGGATAAGTCGCCGGGACCGGATGGGATGTTCCCCAGGCTGCTGTGGGAGGCGAGGGAGGAGATTGCAGAGCCTGTGACGATGATCTTTGCATCATTGACGCCAAGATAGGTGGAGGAGTAGAGAGTATTCAGGAGACAGGAAGGTTGTAGAGAGACCTAGACAGTTTAGGAGAATGGGCAAGGAAATGGCAGATGAGATTCAATGTTGAGAAATGTGCAGTTGTACACTTTGCAAACAGAAATAAACGGGCAGATTATTATCTAGAAGGAGGGAAAATTCAAAGTACAGAAGTACAAAGGGACTTGGGGGTACTCGTGCAGGATACCTTAAAGGTTAACCACCGGGTCGGGTCGGATCGGTGGTAAGGAAAGTGAATGCTATGTTGGCATTCATTTCTAGAGGTATAGTATATAAAAGTAAGGAAGTGTTGATGAGGCTCTACGGGGCACTAGTGAGGCCTCATTTGGAATACTGTGCACAGTTTTGGGCCCCATATCTTAGGAAAGATGTGCTGATGTTGGAGAGAGTTCAGAGGAGATTTACGAGGATGATTCCCGGAATGAAAGGGCTTACGTATGATGAGCGTTTGTCGGTTCTTGGACTGTACTCACTGGAGTACAGAAGAATGAGAGGGGACCTCATAGAGACATTTAAAATGTTGAAAGGACTGGACAGAGTAGAGGTGGCCAAGCTGTTTCCCTTGGTGGGTGAGTCCAGGACCAGAGGGCACAATCTTAGACTTAGAGGGTACAGGTTTAAAACAGAGATGAGAAATTTCTTTAGCCAGAGGGTGGTGAATTTGTGGAATTCCTTGCCACATACAGCAGTGGAGGCCAGATCATTGGAGGTGTTTAAGGAAGAGATAGATAGATATCTAAATAGTCGGGGTATCAAGGGATATGGGGATAAGGCCGGAAATTGGGGTTAGGTTTTTTTTTGACCCCCCCCAATTTCTCATTTCTTTTCCCCCTTTGGAGCAGACTCGATGGGCCGAATGGCCTACTTCTGCTCCCTTGTCTTGTGATCTTGTGAGACGGGAGAGGTTCCAGAAAATTGGAGGGTTGCGGATGTTGTTCTCTTATTCAAGACAGGGAGTAGAGATAGCCCAGGAAATTATAGACCGGTGAGTCTTACCTCAGTGGTTGGTAAGGTGATGGAGAAGACCCTGAGAGGCAGGATGGCTTTGTCAAGGGCAGGTCCTGCCTTACGAGTCTGATTGAATTTTTTGAGGATGTGATTAAACACATCGATGAAGGGAGAGTAGTAGATGTAGTGTATATGGATTTCAGCAAGGCATTTGATAAGGTACCCCATTGCAAGGCTTATTGAGAAAGTAAGGAGGCATGGGATCCAAGGGGACATTGCATTGTGGATCCAGAACTGGCTGGCCCACAGAAGGCAAAGAGTGGTTGTTGAAGGGTCGTATTCTGCATGGAGGTCGGTGACCAGTGGTGTACCTCAGGGGTCTGTTCTGCGACCCTTACTCTTTGTGATTTTTATAAACGACCTGGATGAGGAAGTGGAGGGATGGGTTAGTAAGTTTGCGGATGACTCAAAGGTTGGATGTGTTGTGGATAGTATAGAGGGCTGTCAGAGGTTACAGCGGGACATAGATAGGTTGCAGAGTTGGTCTGAGAAGTGGCAGATGGAGTTCAACCCAGATAAGTGTGAAGTGGTTCATTTTGGTAGGTCAAATATAATGGCAGAATATAGTATTAATGGTAGGACTCTAGGCAGTGTGGAGGATCAGAGGGATCTTGGGGTCTGAGTCGATAGGATGCTCAAAGCTGCTGTGCAGGTTGACTCTGTGGTTAAGAAGGCATATGGTGTATTGTCCTTCATCAATCGTGGAATTGAATTTAGGAGCCGGGAGGTATTGTTGCAGCTATATAGGACCCTGGTCAGACCCCACTTGGAGTACTGTGCTCATTTCTGGTTGCCTCACTACAGGAAGGATGTGGAAGCCATAGAAAGGGTGCAGAGGAGATTTACAAGGATGCTGCCTAGAATGCGGAGCATGCCTTATGAAAGCAGGTTGAGGGAACTCGGCCTTTTCTCCTTGGAGCAATGGAGGATGAGGGGGGACCTGATAGAGGTGTATAAGATGATAAGAGGCATTGATCGGTTGGATAGTCAGAGGCTTTTCCCCAGGGCTGAAATGGTGGCCACAAGAGGACATAGGTTTAAGGTGCTGGGGAGTAGGCACAGACGAGATGTCAGGGGTAAGTTCTTTACTCAGAGAGTGGTGAGAGTGTGGAATGGGTACTGCCGGCAACGGTGGTGGAGGCGGATACCATAGGGTCTTTTAAGAGACTGTTGGATAGGTACATGGAGCTGAGAAAAATGGGTAAGCCTAGTAATTTCTAGGGTAGGGACATGTTCGGCACTGCTTTGTAGGCCGAAGGGCCTGAACTGTGCTGTAGGTTTTTCTATGTTTTCTATATTCAATCTCACTTTATAATCACAGACCTCACCAATCTCTCCTTATAACCACGGCCCTCACCAATCTCTCCTTATAACCACGGCCCTCACCAATCTCTCCTTATAACCACGGCCCTCACCAATCTCTCCTTATAACCACGGCCCTCAACAATCTCTGCCATGACAATGGCCCTCAACAATCTCTCCTTATAACCATGGCCCTCACCAATCTCTCCTTATAACCACGGCCCTCAACAATCTCTGCCATGACAATGGCCCTCAACAATCTCTGCTATGACAATGGCCCTCACCAATCTCTCCTTATAATCATGGCCCTCACCAATTTCTCCTTATAACCACGGCCCTCACCAATCTCGCCTTACAATCACAGACCTCACCAATCTCTCCTTATAACCACGGCCTTCACCAATCTTCCTTATAGTCACAGCCCTCACCAATCTCTCCTTATAACCACAGCCCTCACCAATCACTCCTTATAATCACAGCCCTCACCGATCTTTCTTTGTAACTACAGGCCTGAGTTTAAAGGGAGTATGAAATATACAAGCACTCTGGTTCTGGCCACAAACCCATCCACAGTCCTGATCTGAAGGGCAACCCTCCAATACCTGCCTCCTACCACCAAGCCACTTTTATCCAATTTGCTAGCTCACCTTGGATCCCATCCCTTCCAGACTAGCCTACCATGCAGGACCTTGTGAAAGGTCTTGCCAAAGTCCACAGAGATGACGTCCACCAGCTTGCCCTTGTCAATCCTTTTGAGATCATGTCTCAAAAACCTGAAATTTGTGAGACATGATCTCCCACAAACCTCTCTCCCTCTTGTTCCCATCTCCTCTGAGGGACATTTGATATTTGTTTCTTGTTAGCACTTCAAAAGTGATTCAACAAAGAAGAAATCTAATGACATCAGAAACTTTATGTAACATAATAACCTAATGCATTTCACAAATAGAAATAGAAGTAGGAATAGGTAATTCAAGCCCTGGAACCTCTATTATTCATTAAGACCATGGTTGATCCAGTACTTTGTCTGCTTTCCTACCAATGATAATATTCATTGATTCCCATATTGTATAAAAATTAAAGAATCTCTGTTTTAACTGCATTCAGTCACTTTAGCATTGTACATACTCAGTAACTGAATATTGATATGGTCCCATATTGGAGCAAGTCAAAGGGTCATAAGAGCTTCAGTAGCTCCTCAGGGGGATTCACTGAGATGCTGGACTCGTTCATTTATAATGGTAAAGCTCACTCAATAAAGATGGTATACCTCTTCCCATTCACACAACATCTCCACCCCACCCTTCCAGAAGAAGGCATACTCACCAGCTTGCTCTTAAAACTGGCCATCTCCTGCCCAATGTGTCTTACCACAACGATGTTGATGTCAAAAACATCCAAGTTCCTGAGCTATGACTGAAGTGTTGTGGTTGGGATTGTCCATGAGCATCTTGACATCCCAGGTCCTGAACTTCATATTGTGGAATGAAGTTGCCTATGTGAGGTTTGATTTAAAACTTTTTTAAAAACTTTAACATCGTAACAGGCCCTTCTCGCCCAACAAGTCCGTGCCACCTATTTAAACCCATGTTAACCTACCCATACGTCTTTGAAGTGTGGGAGGAAACTGGAGCACCCAGAGGAAACCCACACAGACACAGGGAGAATGTACAATCTCCTTACAGACAGTGACGGGAATTGAACTCTGATTGCTGGCGCTGTAATAGCGTCACGCTAACCGCTATGCTACCGTGCCGCCCCAAATTGGTGTAGCCGTTGCACACCAACTACCACATGGGCTTCACAGAGTGACATCTTGATCCAGTGGCAAGCAGACCCAAGACAACTGGAGACTGGTTCTGCTGCATGGGTATTAATGCTCACACATGAAGATAGGAATGTGTAGGAACTTTCCCCATCTGGCTCACATCACATACCTGGCTCACATCACATACCTTGCTCACATTAATACAGTCACAGATGATGATCCACCATCATCAGCCCCACCAGCCATCTCAACACACACGTCAGGCTGATCCAAACAGCATCGTTGTATATGCTCCAACCTTCGAAGCTTCATTAGAGGCTATCTAGAACTTCTAGTATGACCCAGAAAAAAATCCAGATCTGCATACCAATGAGAGACTGAGATTCAGGAGATCCCCACTGAGAGCCAAGAAGTGGGGGTAAACACATCAGACAGAGAGGAGGTTGATGCTTGCTGGAAAGAGCACTTTGAAGACCTCTTCAACCACAACTTTGTCCTTGACCTGAGTGCGCTGAGCTTCATCCCACTGGAATCAATTCAGGCCAGCCTTGCTGCCACTCCTGGACAAGTAGTAGTCATGAGGGTCATATCCCACCTTTTAAATAAGGCCTCATGAGCAGATGGCACCCCCACTGAAACTTTAAAATGCATCTGTGAAGAGCTAGTCATAAATCCACAATAATGGGAAGAGTATTAGTTACAAAAATAAATAAATAGTGCAAAAGAGGAATAACGAGGTAGTGTTCATGGGTTCACAGACCATTCAGAAATCTGATGGTGGAGGGATAGAAGCAGTTCCTGAATCATTGAGTGTGGGTCTTCAGGCTCCTGTACCTCCTCCCAATGGTAGTAATGTGAAGAGGGCGTGTCCCGGATGGTGAAGGTCCTTCAAACTTCACCATCCGGGACGCGCCCCTTCTATAGACTTGCCTAGTCTGCTGAGTTTTTCCACTTTTCCTGTTTTTATAGTCAGATTTCCAGCACCTGCAGTTTTTTTTTGATTTTCATTTAGCCAGAATTTCTTTGTCTTTCAATTTTGCATGGTAGTGTAATGGTTAGCACAACGCTATTACAGCGCCAGCGACCGGGGTTCAGTTTCATTTCCCGCTGCTGTCTGTAAGGAGTTTGTACGTTCTCCCCGTGTCTGCGTGGGTTTCCTCCGGGTGCTCCGGTTTCCTCCCACATTCCAAAGACGTACGGGTTAGGAAGTTGTGGGCATGCTATGTTGGTGCTGGAAACATGGCGACACTTGCGGGCTGCCCCCAGAACACTCTACGCAAAAGATGTATTTCACTGTGTGTTTCGATGTACATGTGACTAATAAAGATATCTTAACCCTGCAGTGTGACTAACTTCTTATCCCTGCAAATGAATTTGTATTTTGTTGTGCTATTTCCTGAGAAACGTATTCTAACTCCAGTAAATCCACCACGATATGCACTATTTGATCAATATTTTAAAGAGTGAACACCTGCAAGGGAACATTTATTTGGAATTAGAGAGGCTCAGAGATGATACAGGTGGAGGAGTTTACAACGGTGGTGAGGTGCAAGGCTCTGGAGGTAAAAGAACACAGACAATGGGAACTTTTAAAATCTAGGTGTTGCCAGATGGTGAAGCTCTCTATAGATCAGTGAGCCCAGGGATGTTAGTAATCGGATACAGAAACCTAAGTGCAGCAGAGTTTTGGGTAAACTCACACTTACAGAGTGTGGATGTTGAGACATAGGTGAAGAACCATTGAAATATTTGGATTTTGAGATGACAAGGGTATGGGTGAGGGCTTCAAGATAATGGCAAAATTACGAAGATGAAAATCAGTAGCCTTGTTGATGGAGGGGATATAGGACTATAAGTTCAACTGAGGATTAAATTGCATACAGTTTTTGCAGGCTCTTTAAACCACCGCCATGCTTAACGGCTCGTGGAAACCGAGGGGGAGATGTCTAGGATACCCTGTTCGGGGGTGAAGGGAGTTTAGAGAGGTGTGACCAGAAGTGTCCCACTTAGGGTGAAGAGACCGGCCTGCAACACCGGCCCGACTCCCTGCAGGAGGTACAGTGGCCGTTGTGAACAATCTGATTCAGCAGTGGCTCAGCTTGGCTAACTGTGAACCTGCAGTTAGAACTTACAGCTTGGGCTAAATATTAGAGAAGGATGGTGGGTGAGGGAAAGTGGGGTGGATGGGGTAGAGAAAATAATGACAGCCACGAGCCAAGGATAAAGTCGCAGAGCAAAGAGGCTCACTTGGGAATAGCCAGCCTGATAGTTATTTGAAACAGCTGATCAATAATAACTGTATTTTACAATGGTGAGATAGAGTTCGCTGAATTTGCTTCACTGATCGCTACGGCCACATAACCATAATAGGATTATGGTGGAAGAGTCAGAAACAGTGAAGTAATAAATCTGTTATGGACTCAGTGAAAGTCCCTTTAAGATAGAGAGTGTGTGTGTATGTGTGTGTGGGGCGTGCTTACGTCAATAGAAGATAAAGGACGTAATGACGTTGTTGAAGTCAGAAGAAGGAGAGAGAGAGAGAAGGGAGAGAGACACCAGCCTGCTAGTTTTCTCTATCGATGGATGAGAAACAATAACTGTGTCTGCCACTGAAATCCATGTATGGAAGTTGGAAGTAATCCGGTGGAGTTCACTTTGTTGCTGACCTGTAGAAGGAAACAGGTATTTGTGTGTGTGGACGACTGTTACGGACTCAGTGAAAGTCCCTTTAAGATAGAGAGTGTGTGTGTATGTGTGTGTGGGGCGTGCTTACGTCAATAGAAGATAAAGGACGTAATGACATTGAAGAAGTCAGAAGAAGAAGAAGAAAGAGAGAGAGAGAAGGGAGAGAGACACCAGCCTGCTTGTTTTCTCTATCGATGGATGAGAAACAATAACTGTGTTTGCCACTGAAATCCATGTATGGAAGTTGGAAGTAATCCGGTGGAGTTCACTTTGTTGCTGACCTGTAGAAGGAAACAGGTATTTGTATGTGGACGACCACGGTTCGGATGCTTTTCGGGGTGAGGAAGTCACTACCGAGTAAACACTGAAGTGTCTTTTGGGTTCCATCGTGGAACATTTGGATTTCGTATGTACTCTCTCTATGTTTTTCTACATCTACATCTTATCTTCAGACAACGGTGGTTGTTGAAGAAGCCCTTGCTCATGTTTCACCTTATGGCTTGCGGAACTGAACTTTAAGAACCATTCCGGAACTGGGAGTTTTGGACTTTGTCACACACACACACGACGAGTTTAGTTTTGGGGTTAACGTTCGAGGTTTAACATTTTTGAATTCTAACATACTAACATTTTTACTTTTATTTTACGTATTATCATAAGTAGTGATTAATAAAATAGTTTTTAACACTGAATCATGCTCAGTGTGTTTCTTTTGTTGCTGGTTTGTGACAAAATTGGGGGCTCGTCCGGGATAGTTCCCAAGGTTAACGAGTGTCGTCTGGGATTGTACCCCAGATTGACGAGATTTGTTCGAGATTCAATCCAAAGATTTTTGAGGGAGCTCTGATAAATTCTTTTTTTAATTGGCTTGTGTGTGTGGAAACCAGCAGCAATGGATATTAAGGCATTTTTGGAGTCACCAACCCAAAAGGGATTGGAGGTGGCGAAAAAGGATGATCTGATAAAGATTGCTACAAGGCTAAACCTTACAGAAGTAAAGCAGTCTATGAGAAAGGCAGATATTCAGAGACTGATAGCTGGCCATTATGTGGAAAAGAAGGTGTTTGAGAAGGAAGTGTTAAAACAGTTTCCTGGCAGTGAAATAGCAATTTCTGAGGCACAGGCGCAGCTGGCAAAGATAGAGGCTGAACGAGAACAAACCCAGTTAAAGATAGAGGCCGAACGAGAGAAATTAGAGGCCGAACAAAAGAAATTAGAGACTGAACAAAAGATAACTCAGATGAAGATAGAGGCTGATCTAGCAATGAAGCAGATGGAATTGAAGAAGATGGAGCTGGATAACGAGGAGAAAAAGAGGCAGCATGAGTTACAAATGAAGCGTAGGATATCGGAATCTGATTCTGATGATGGTTTTTCAGCCAGCAGGGAGGTTCGATTAGTCCCTCCGTTTGAAGAAGATCAGGTTGATCAGTATTTCCAACATTTTGAAAAGGTTGCTGTGAGTTCAAACTGGCCAAGGAAAGGATGGGCTCTTATGGTACAGAGTGTGATTAAAGGTAAAGCTCAAAAAGCTTATTCTGCTTTGTCTGTTGAGGATGCAGCTGATTATACCAAGGTAAAACAAGCTATATTGAAGGCCTATGAATTGGTACCTGAAGCTTATAGACAAAAATTTAGAGACTTGAGGAAATCTGCAGATCAGACTTATATGGAATTTGCCAATGGAAAGAGAATATGTTTTGAACGATGGTACATGGCTAAAAATGTAGATGGGGATTTTGATAAATTGAAAGAATTGATACTGGTGGAGGACTTTAAAAGATGTGTTCCAGCTGAATTAACAACATATTTAAATGAAAAGGCAGTGGAAACTTTACAAGAAACTGCTAGGTTGGCAGATGATTATGCTTTAACCCATAAATCCAAATGGGGACAACCTAAAACCTTTCAAAGAGTTACAAGGACAATCCAGGTAAACCGGAGATTAAATTGGGAGGTAATCAAAAAGGAAAAGATGAAAAGAAGCCAGGGCTGGAGAAACCTGTTGAGCGTACTTGTTATTACTGTAAGAAACCTGGCCATGTGATATCTAATTGTGCCCTTTTGAAGAAAAGGAAGGAAGCTGTGCCCAATGCTTGCTTTCAGGCAATTAAAAATCGAAAAGGTTTAGGAGATGCTGTTAAAGATCAGTCCTTGCAAGAGGTAAAAGCGGAAAAGTTGGAGGAGGTGAGAAAGGAATTCCGTTCGTATGTATCAGAGGGTTTTGTTTCACTGAATGATGAGTCACCCCAGGTGCCAGTGAAAATTCTTAGAGATACTGGGGCTAGTCAATCTCTCTTGCTGGACAGTGTTTTAAATTTTGGTGAAGAAAGTGACACTGGTGAAGTAAATCTAGTACGAGGCGTTACAGGTGAGACCATGTCTGTCCCTTTTCACAGGGTGATTTTAAAGTCAAAGTTCGTAGAAGGACCAGTCGAGATAGGGATAAGACCTAGTTTGCCAGTGGAAGGAGTTTCTTTGTTATTGGGAAATGACCTTGCAAATGGAGAAAGTGATCCTGTGGTACGGTTAACAACCAAACCAAGGATTGATGAGTCTGAGGATGATTCAGATGTTTACCCATCATGTGCAGTGACTCGAGCTAGAGCTAAAGAATTAGCCAAGACAGACAGTCCGATGCAGTCTGATGTAGTTCCTTGTGACAGTCCTATACAGGAAGAAAATTATGATGCCTTATCTGAGACTTTTCTGTCTTCACTGGAGGATCAACATCCTTATAGTGAGCCTGAATTTAAAGATTTGTCTTTGTCAAGGAAGGATTTTATGGTGGAACAGACAAAGGACCCTGAGTTGACAGAATTGAAAGAAAAAGCACTCTCATGTGAGGAGATTGAAAAGGTGCCAACTGGATACTATGTCAAAAATGGAGTGTTAATGAGGAAATGGAGACCTCCTCATGTTCCTGTTACTGAGGAATGGGAAGTTATTCATCAGGTTGTTGTTCCAAAAGTTTATAGGGATGAGATTTTAAACCTGGCCCATAGTATGCCTTTGGGTGGTCATTTTGGTGTGAATAAAACTGTAGGGAAGATCTTGAAACAATTCTATTGGCCTGGTTTGAGAAAAGATGTGGTGATGTTTTGTCGAACCTGCCACACATGTCAGATGGTAGGTAAACCAAATCAAAAACCCCCTGTGGCTCCTTTGAAACCAATTCCTGCTTTTGGTGAACCCTTTTCGAAGGTGATTGTGGACTGTGTTGGCCCCTTACCAAAGTCTAAGACTGGAAATCAGTATTTGTTAACCATCATGTGTGCCACTTCTAGATTTCCAGAGGCAATACCCCTTAGAAATATTAAGGCCAAGACGGTGTCAAAGGCTCTTGTAAAATTTTTTACCTTGTTTGGTTTGCCAAAAGAAATCCAATCTGATCAAGGTAGTAATTTTATGTCAAAAATTTTTCAACAAATAGTCTATGAGCTGGGAGCAAAGCAGATTGTATCATCTGCATATCACCCAGAATCTCAAGGAGCTCTGGAGAGATTTCATTCTACTCTCAAAAATATGCTGAAGACTTATTGCTTTGAAAACACCAAGGATTGGGACAAAGGTATCCATTTACTTTTGTTTGCCGTTAGAGAATCAATCCAGGAGTCAATAGGATTTAGTCCGTTTGAGTTTGTATTTGGACATAGGGTGAGAGGACCTTTGGAGTTGTTAAGAGAGCAATGGGTTAATGAGGAAGTTCACTTGAGTCTGTTGGACTATGTCCAAAAATTTAAAACTCGGTTGGAGAGAGTCTGCCAGCTAGCGAGAGAGAATTTGAAAACAAGCCAGATAAGAATGAAGACATATTTTGATAGACGTGCTCGGCCTAGGACATTCGCAGTGGGGCAAAAGGTATTGGTATTTTTCCCTAGCCAAAATAATCCCTTGCAAGCTCGTTTTTCTGGACCCTATGTTATTGAATCTCGAGTGACTGATCTAACATATATAATCAAAACACCAGATAGATGCAAGAAAACACAACTCTGTCATGTAAACATGCTAAAACCTTATTATGAGAGGGATTCAATTGTGGCCTTGGTAGATGATGTAAAGGTTGTTTCTAGAATGCCTGATGTTGATGTTGAGGAAGGCCAATTTAGACCAAATATTGTTCCATCGAAACTAAAAAACCAAAATATCCTGGAGAACCTTGAAACAAAGTTGGACCATTTACAAGTTTCACAAAAACAACAGATGAGAGAATTAATTTTAAAATTTAAAAATCTGTTCCCAGATGTTCCAAACAGAACATCGATAATTACCCATGATGTTGATGTTGGGGATGCAAAACCAATCAAACAACACCCATATCGAATGAATGTGGAAAAAAGTAAACTTGTTGATCAGGAAATCAAATACATGTTGGAAAATGATATTATTAGACATTCTACTTCAAATTGGAGTTCGCCCTGTGTTATTGTACCTAAACCTGATGGAACTGTTAGATTTTGCACAGATTACAGGAAAGTGAATGCTGTAACAAAGTCAGATGCTTACCCTATTCCTAGGGTGGATGATTGCATAGATAGAGTGGGAAAGGCAAAATTTCTTACAAAGATTGACCTATTAAAAGGGTACTGGTGTGTTCCATTAACAGATAGAGGAAGGGAGATTTCAGCCTTTGTAACCCCTTCTGGATTGTATGAATACAATGTTTTGCCATTTGGAATGAAAAATGCTCCGGCAACATTTCAAAGAATGATTAATTCAGTGATTCATGGGTTAAAACATACAGATGCCTACATTGACGACTTAGTGACTGGGAATGATACTTGGGAAGATCACATCTCCGCGTTAGAAAGGTTGTTTGAAAGACTTTCCGAGGCTAACCTTACAGTTAACTTGGCTAAAAGTGAATTTGGCCATGCCACTGTGACATATCTTGGTTATGTTGTAGGTCAAGGCAAGCAAGCTCCTGTTCAGGCAAAAGTTCAAGCAATATCTGAGTTCCCTATTCCCACAGGTACGAGGACTGTTAGAAGATTTTTGGGAATGGTTGGATATTACCGAAAATTTTGTAAAAATTTTGCTGATATTGCTCTTCCCCTAACTAATCTTCTGAAGAAGGGAGTAAAGTTTGTTTGGACAGATTCTTGTCAAGAAGCATTTGAGAAGCTGAAAGCCATTTTATGCTACCATCCTGTGCTCAAAACACCTGACTTTGAAAAGCCATTTTCATTAGCAGTAGATGCCAGTGATGAAGCTGCAGGAGCTGTGTTGTTGCAGAAGGGTGACCTTGATGATATTGACCATCCTGTAGCTTACTTTTCAAAGAAATTTAATGAGCATCAAAAGAATTATTCCACCATAGAGAAAGAATTACTGTCGCTTGTTTTAGCCTTGCAATATTTCAGTGTATATGTTTGCACCGCTCAGAAACCATTGACTGTGTATACAGATCATAACCCATTGGTGTTTCTGAGCTGAGTCAAAAACAAGAACAGAAGGCTGTTAAACTGGAGTTTAATTTTGCAAGAGTTTGATCTCATGATAACTCACATTAAAGGCAAAGATAATGTGATTGCTGATTGTCTTTCCCAATGTTAAATGGGAAACATGTATCTGTACTAATCTGATAGTCTGTAGTTGTGTAGCATGATAATTATTAACATTACTAACTGTATGCGCGGTTAAAATTTTCTTGGGAAATTTTTTTTTAGGTGGGAGGTGTTACGGACTCAGTGAAAGTCCCTTTAAGATAGAGAGTGTGTGTGTATGTGTGTGTGGGGCGTGCTTACGTCAATAGAAGATAAAGGACGTAATGACGTTGTTGAAGTCAGAAGAAGGAGAGAGAGAGAGAAGGGAGAGAGACACCAGCCTGCTAGTTTTCTCTATCGATGGATGAGAAACAATAACTGTGTCTGCCACTGAAATCCATGTATGGAAGTTGGAAGTAATCCGGTGGAGTTCACTTTGTTGCTGACCTGTAGAAGGAAACAGGTATTTGTGTGTGTGGACGACTGTTACGGACTCAGTGAAAGTCCCTTTAAGATAGAGAGTGTGTGTGTATGTGTGTGTGGGGCGTGCTTACGTCAATAGAAGATAAAGGACGTAATGACATTGAAGAAGTCAGAAGAAGAAGAAGAAAGAGAGAGAGAGAAGGGAGAGAGACACCAGCCTGCTTGTTTTCTCTATCGATGGATGAGAAACAATAACTGTGTTTGCCACTGAAATCCATGTATGGAAGTTGGAAGTAATCCGGTGGAGTTCACTTTGTTGCTGACCTGTAGAAGGAAACAGGTATTTGTATGTGGACGACCACGGTTCGGATGCTTTTCGGGGTGAGGAAGTCACTACCGAGTAAACACTGAAGTGTCTTTTGGGTTCCATCGTGGAACATTTGGATTTCGTATGTACTCTCTCTATGTTTTTCTACATCTACATCTTATCTTCAGACAACGGTGGTTGTTGAAGAAGCCCTTGCTCATGTTTCACCTTATGGCTTGCGGAACTGAACTTTAAGAACCATTCCGGAACTGGGAGTTTTGGACTTTGTCACACACACACACGACGAGTTTAGTTTTGGGGTTAACGTTCGAGGTTTAACATTTTTGAATTCTAACATACTAACATTTTTACTTTTATTTTACGTATTATCATAAGTAGTGATTAATAAAATAGTTTTTAACACTGAATCATGCTCAGTGTGTTTCTTTTGTTGCTGGTTTGTGACAACGACCACGATTCGGATGCTTTTCGGGGTGAGGAAGTCACTACCGAGTAAACACTGAGGTGTCGTTTGGGGTTCCATCGTGGAACATTTGGATTTCGTATTTACTCTCCCTATGTTCTCTACATCTACATCTTATCTTCTGACAACGGTGGTTGTTGAAGAAGCCCTTGCTCATGTTTCACCTTATGGCTTGCGGAACTGAACTTTAAGAACCATTCCGGAACTGGGAGTTTTGGACTTTGCCACACACACACACGAAGAGTTTAGTTTTGGGGTTAACGTTCAAGGTTTAACATTTTTGAATTCTAACATACTAACATTTTTACTTTTATTTTACGTATTATCATAAGTAGTAATTAATAAAATAGTTTTTAACATTGAATCATGCTCAGTGTGTTTCTTTTGTTGCTGGTTTGTGACAAATCATTCAGCAAATTAACTGCGGGTATTGAACCTTATTACCTTAGTTAAATAATAAAACTTGTTTTGACACCTAGATTTGGACTGATTTTGCCTTGGCCTGATTATTTTTATGTTACTATTTAATGAGGTTGCAAAATAGGGATTGTTCAATGTTAAGGATTATACCTAGCTCCCTGAGGGTCCTAATTTAATGTCTATTTATATTCCAATACAAATTTGATATCAAATTTAAAATATTTGTAATCCAGCACCATATTATCAAATCAGAGCCATTTCTCCAAACATTTTCCACTGAAATAACAGTAGTTCTGTCCTTTGTCAGATCACAGTACTTTGGATGTGTATTATACATTGGCCATGTCATTCCCCATCCATCGGCATGCTCACTGAGGCATATTCAAATTATTTTTCCAGCAAACTGGGCATGAATTCGCCATCAAGAAATCATGAAACATAAGAATCCAGCTTGACACATTGTGTTTGTAGCAAATTTGAGACTATTACTTGAATTATTAAGAAATGTTCTGTGCTTTAAACAAAGTTCTGTAATATTTTGAACAGATGTGAAATGATTCAAAAGTGTATAATACATGCTGGCTTGTCTAAATAATTTAAAAGTGGCTGTGTATAATGAAACTACATGTCCAAACCAGAATCAAGATGATTTGAATAATTTTCCCCATCAATTATGTCTGGAGATCACACTAACATAAGTGGTTTATCTTATTTGCATAATTTATCTGACTATATCCAATCTTTATATTTTGTGAGAGAAGTAAACCTGCTTTTATCAGAAGACTTGTCTGTTTACTGTAATTTGTAGAGACTATTCAAATGAGCTATTAGCAATAAATCCTGTACCATCTTCATCATTGGTTCAGCACAGTATTTCAAAAGTACATACTCAGCTTGAATTGTTAATGTTATGCATAGGAAATTAGTAAATATGCATGAGGTAGCTACATCATTTAATTAGAAGAGTAGGGCAGGTGTAAGAAAATCTTCTGCAGTTCAAAACTGAAAGCAGATAGGAATATCAGGACAGGAGTAGAAGGAGGCCCTAGATTGTGTGTTATCATTCAATGAGATCACAGCTGATTTGTTACCCAACACCACACACCTGTCTGTCCACCCCCATATCACATCTTACCTTTGAATGGCAGACAAATATCTGTCACCTAAAATTAACAATTCATCCAGCATCAAATACCATCTGCAGAACAAACTGCAAAACTTCTACCACCATTTGTGAGTAGCTGTGTTCCCTTTCTCCTGAAAAATCTGCCTCCAATTTCCGCTCAATATATTTTTGGTCCTAAATTTCCCAAAGCATGAAAATAATGTCTCTCTAGTGATCCTATCAATGCTGCTTCAGGTCTTGAAAATGTTGCTCATATCACCCTGAATCTTCTAAACTCCAGGGGATACAACCCAAAGTCATAAATTTAAATTTTAAATAAATATTTAATTTTCTCAATGAAAATGATAAATAATACAGAAAAGATACTTCTCCATAAATTAGAATTTAAATTTCTGTTGCTGCTTTTACTAATCAGCTACATACAAAGTATTACAATTGAGAAACAGCTGGCAGGTTGTAGATTTTCATTCTGTCAGCTGAAAATGTTGTTTTATTGTGATCATCATCTAAAAGTAAAGTCCAAATCAATCAAGGTTTAAAAGAAGGGTTAGGATTTGTAAATAAAAAGGCTAAGAAGTGCTAATTTGTGGAGAGAAAAGCTGCAATAGTACAAAAATGACTGGTGATTTGCAAGAATAAACTAGAAATTATTAGAAGTAAAAATAAAAGATACTAAAATAATACATTCAGTATAACTTCCAATAAATCTGCTGTCTCGTCCTCCTTGTGAAGGATTTGATTCCAGCTGATGGTTGGGCCCATGGCAACCAGACATCTTCTGGTATCTTCTCTTTTAGCTACTTTTCATCGAGTCATAGAGTACCACAGGACAGAAACAGGCCCTTTGACCCACCTAGTCCATGCCGACCTGATCCTCTGCCTAGTTCCATCTCCCTGCACCTGGACCATATCCCTCCAAACCCCTCCCATCCATGTACCAACCCAAACCTCTCTTAAATGTTACAATTGAACCCACATCAACCACTTCCGCTGGCAGCTCGTTCCACACTCGCACCACTCTCTGAGTGAAGAAGTTTTCCCTCAGATTCCCCTTAAATATTTTACCTTTCACCCTAACCCTATGTCTTCTATTTCTAATCTCACCCAACCTGAGGGGAAAAAGCCTGCATGCATTCACCATATCTATACCCCTCATAATTTTATATACCTCTATGACCTCTCCTCATTCTCCTGCGCTCCAGGGAATAAAGTCCTAACCTATTCAGCATTTCCCTATAGCTCAGGTCAAGTCCCGGCAACATCCTTGTAAATTTTATCTGCACTCTTTCAAGCTTATTGATATCTTTCCTGCAGGTAGGTGACCAGAACTGCACACAATACGCTAAAGTCAGCCTCACCAACCTCTTGTACAACTTCAACATAACATCCCAACTCCTGTATTCAATGCCCTGATTATGGATCTTGTTATGGACTCAGTGAAAGTCCCTTTAAGATAGAGAGTGTGTGTGTATGTGTGTGGGGCGTGCTTACGTCAATAGAAGATAAAGGACGTAATGACGTTGTTGAAGAAGTCAGAAGAAGAAGAAGAAGGAGAGAGAGAGAGAAGGGAGAGAGACACCAGCCTGCTTGTTTTCTCTATCGATGAATGAGAAACAATAACTGTGTTTGCCACTGAAATCCATGTATGGAAGTTGGAAGTAATCCGGTGGAGTTCACTTTGTTGCTGACCTGTAGAAGGAAACAGGTATTTGTGTGTGGACGACCACGGTTCGGATGCTTGCGGGGTGAGGAAGTCACTACCGAGTAAACACTGAAGTGTCGTTTGGGTTCCATCGTGGAACATTTGGATTTCGTATGTACTCTCTCTATGTTTTTCTACATCTACATCTTAGCTTCAGACAACGGTGGTTGTTGAAGAAGCCCTTGCTCATGTTTCACCTTATGGCTTGCGGAACTGAACTTTAAGAACCATTCCGGAACTGGGAGTTTTGGACTTTGTCACACACACACACGAAGAGTTTAGTTTTGGGGTTAACGTTCGAGGTTTAACATTCTTGAATTCTAACATACTAACATTTTTACTTTTATTTTATGTATTATCATAAGTAGTGATTAATAAAATAGTTTTTAACACTGAATCATGCTCAGTGTGTTTCTTTTGTTGCTGGTTTGTGACAATCTGTATTCCCAGGTCCCTTTGTTCTGCTGCACACCTCAGAGCCCTACCATTCACTATGCAAGTCTTATCCTGGTTTGTCCTCCCAAAGTGCATCACCTCACACTTGTCTGCATTAAATTCCATCAGCCATTTTTCAGCCTATTTTCCTAGCTGGTCAAGATCACTTTGCAAGCTTTGATATCCTTTGTTGCTGTCCACTATGCCCCAAATCTTGGTGTAATCCGCAAATTTGCTGATCCGGTATACCACATTATCATCTGAATCGTGTGAGTATCAATTGATCATTTGCTAATCCAAGCTAAACTCGATCCTTTCTCCACCCAATGAATTCTAATGCTTTTCAGTGGGGCCACTGACAAGCAACAAAGAACAGGGAATCCATCTGATTTTTTTTCCTCCTTCACAGGAACTGAGGGAAATTGGGGCCCCTATCTGCTCTGATAAGGGAGTGAATCTTCCCCTGTGCGGCTTTGGAACCACTGAAGTTTAGCCACATGCACAGTTGCAAGTCCCAGCCTTATGCAGATGTGCTCCAGCTGTGGGGTGTTCATGAAGGCTCTTGGGTTGACCAAAACTTCACTGTTATTCCTTAACATTACATACCACAGGTTCAGAGACCCCATCCACTTGAATGTGGATCCACAACCTGTGGAATAGGGAAGATAAGTGATTATTTTAAATTATTTTACATTATGATTTAATGTATTTTATTAACTTTTTCATTTCACTATTATTACATCTATATTAATAACATAATCAAAGACCCCACTCACCCCGGACATTCTTTCTTCTCCCCTCTCCCATCGGGCAGAAGATACAAAAGCCTGAAAGCATGTACCACCAGGCTCAAGGACAGCTTCTATCCCACTGTTATAAGACTATTGAACGGTTCCCTAGTACAATAAGATGGATTCTTGACCTCACAATCTACCTCATTATGGCCTTGCACCTTATTGTCTGCCTGCACAACACTTTCTCTGTAGCTGTGAGACTTAACTCTGCATTCTGTTATTGTTTTACCTTGTACTACCTCAATGCACTGTGTAATGAATTGATCTGTACGAACGGTATGCAAGACAAGTTTTTCACTGTACCTCGGTGCAAATGACAATAATAAACCAATTCCAATTTTATTCATTTCCGACTTACGAACTGTTCGGATTACGAGCAGTTCTCAGGAAGAGAACACTGTTGTAACCTGGGAAAAACCAGTATTTAGAAGCATTTAAAGACTATTGAAAGTAAGATAAACAAATATGTAATAGTTATGAGATATTTTAACTATAGCTGAGAAAAGAGATTTTGTGGGTTCAGGTACAGAAGAACTAAAAGTTAGTAGACAGGAACAAAAAATAATTGAAAGGACCAATGGAGCGTTACTGTTTTATCTCAATAAGGTTCGAACATAAAAATGTGAATGTTATGTTGCATCGTATAAAGTTCAGGTTTGGATCCCGTGCTGCTACTTTTGCTTTCGAAGACTGCACCGGAGGGAAGATACGGCAGTGTGGATTCATTTAGAGTGATACCGGGGCTAAAAAAGCATAAATGATTGGGACAGATTGCAAAGTCTAAGTCTGTACTATTCTGAGGATAAAAGTTTAAGGGGTGAACAGACTGAGATGTGTAATCTGATTAAAGGATTTAATAGGGTAGAAAGGGAAACCAGTGAGTTTAAGAAGGGGGAGGATTCAGAACCATGAGCTGGTGTATTCAGAGGGGATGTCAGGGGGCACTTCTTCACACTGAAAGGAAATTTGAAACACTAGTCACAAACAGGTGCTGAGGCTAAATCCATGGGGATAGGTCCACTGAAAATGTCAAAACTCAGTTTTTGTCAGCAAAAGGCTTTTAGCATTACAAAACGATGGCATGGGAGAAATTAAGATAGGGATCAGTCTCTGTTTAACTGACTTTTCTTGTTCCTTTGTTTTCACAATGAACGTTGCAGGTTTCACAATGCAGGTTTGTAAATGAGAACGGCTACTTTTCCTATTACAAAATGATCATTCATCTAAACATCTAATTCTATAACATGTCCACGCCCTTCCATATGACACCTCATGAAATATTCTGTAGGACAAAACACCTCAGAAGGATATATAGTTCAACAAAGGAATTAAATTTGATTAGCAGGTTGATGCATTTATCCTCATCACACCAGCGTTATTTCTGAACCAGGCAAGTTTTGGAAATACAAATCAAATCATTTATGCTTATTTGAAGTAAAGATAAACAACATACAAGTCTATTGCACTGACTTAATTATTTATGTCCTGGTTAATATTTCCTGGTTTCTCTGCTGTAATCATGCTGAGTCATGCTGACATTAGGAAAAGGGAAATAGATTTTGCATGCCATTTAAATAAGTGCTTACTATATATTTCTGCCTACACATATGGAAACAGGAAGACCAAAAAATAAATCACAACCATTCCATAAATCAATTATTATTATTGTCAGTGAAGTACAGAGGCAGTTCCAGGACCAGTCCATATCAAGAACTCTGTTTAACAGTTGATATTTAAACCTCCAATAAAGTTTGCACTGCAGGCAATAAATTACATAATCCAAAAAATGCAAACCACAGAACATTTTTTTTGCCAAGATAGTGAAGGTAGGAATAGGAGGAGATGGCAGATAAATGCGTGGCTGAGAAGTTGGTGCAGGAGGGAGGGTTTTAGATTTTTGGATCATTGGGATCTCTTCTGGGGAAGGTGGGACCTGTACAGAGAGGACGGGTTACACCCGAACCTGAGGGGGGCCAGGGTGGTTCAGGAGGGTTTAAACTAGATTGTGAGGGGGAAGGGAACCAGAGGAGTAGGTCAGAGGAAGAAGGGGATGGGGAAAAGCCAGATCTGACAGGTAGAGAGGCTTTGAGGAAGGAGAGGCAGAGCACAGGCTATAAAAGTAGGAAGGTGGATGGGCTAAAGTGCATTTACTTGAATGCAAGAAGCATCAGGAATAAGGGAGATGAACTGAGAGCTTGGATAAGTACATGGGACTATGATATTGTGGCTATTACAGAGACATGGCTAACATCAGGGCAGGAATGGATATTGAATATTCCTGGTTTTCAGTGTTTTAAAAGGGATAGGGATGGGGGGAGAAGAGAAGGAGGGGTGGCGATACTGGTTAGGGACACGGTTACAGCGGCAGAAAGGGTAGATAATGTAGAAGGATCCTCTCTAGAGTCAATATGGGTGGAAGTTAGGAATAAGAAAGGAGCAGTTACCCTCCTGGGAGTATTCTATAGGCCCCCCAGTAGCAGTAGGGATACTGAGTAGCAGATTGGGAGGCAGTTTTTGGAGAGATGCGAAAATAACAGGGTTATTATAATGGGAGACTTCAACTATCCAAATATTGATTGGCACGTACTTAGTGCCAAGGGTTTAGAAGGGACGCAGTTTGCAAAGTGTCCAGGACGGATTCCTGTCACAGTATGTTGACAGGCCGACTAGAGGGAATGCCATATTAGATCTAGTTTTAGGTAAAGAACTGGGGGGTCAGGTGACAGATCTATCGGTGGGTGAGCATTTGGGGGGCAGTGACCATTCCTCCATAACCTTTAGAATTGTCATGGACAGGGATAGGAGCAAAGAGGACGGGAAGATATTTGGGGAAAGACGAATTATGAGGCTATAAGGCGAGAACTTGGGAGTGTAAATTGGGGTGACATTTTTGAAGGGAAATGTGGTCGATGTTTAGGGATCTTTTGCAGGATGTTAGGGATAAATTTGTCCTGGTGAGGCAGAGAAGGAATGGCAGGGTGAAGGAACCGTGGGTGACGAGAGAGGTGGAACAATTAGTTAGGAAGAAGAAGGCAGCATACATAAGGTGTAAGTAGCAAGAATCGGACAGGGCTCATGAGGAATATAGAGTAGCAAGGAAGGAACTTAAGAAAGGGCTGAGGAGAGCGAGAAGGGGACATGAAAAGGCTTTGGCGAGTAGGGTTAAGGAGAATCCCAAGGCTTTTTTCTCGTACGTAGAGAGCAGAAGGATGGCTAGAGTAAAGGTAGGTCCGATTAAAGACAAAGGTGGGAAGATGTGCCTGGAAGCTGTGGAAGTGGGTGAGGTTCTCAATGAATACTTCTCTTCAGTATTCACCAAGGAGAGGGGCCTTGATGACGCTGAGAACAGTGTAGGTGAGGGTAATGTTCTAGAGTATGTAGATATTAAGAGAGAGGATGTGTTGGAATTGTTAGAAAATATTAGGACAGATAAGTCCCCAGGGCCTGATGGAATATTCCCCAGGCTGCTTCATGAGGCAAGGGAGGAGATTGCTGAACCGTTGGTTAGGATCTTTGAGTCCTCTTTGTCAACGGGGATGGTACCGGAGGATTGGAGGGTGGTGAATGTTGTCCCCTTATTCAAAAAAGGTAGTAGGGATAGTCCAGGGAATTACAGACCAGTGAGCCTTATGTCTGTGGTGGTTAAGCTGTTGGAAAGGATTCTAAGAGATAGGATCTACGGGCATTTGGAGAAACGTGGACTGATTAGGGACAGCCAGCATGGCTTTGTGAAAGGAAGATCTTGCCTCACAAGCCTGATAGGGTTCTTTGAGGAGATGTCCAGGAAGATTGATGAGGGTAGTGCAGTAGATGTGGTCTACGTGGATTTTAGTAAGGCGTTTGACAAGGTTCCACATGGTAGGCTTCTTCAGAAGGTCAGAGGCCAAGGGATCTGGGGAAGCTTGGCCATGTGGATTCAAAATTGGCTTGACTGTAGAAAGCAGAGGTTTGTGGTGGAGGGAGTGCATTCGGATTGGAGGGCTGTGACTAGTGGTGCCCCACAGGGATCAGTTCTGGGACCTCTACTTTTTGTGATATTTATTAATGACTTAGATGAGGAGGTGGAAGGGTGGGTTAGCAACTTTGCAGATGACACAAGGATTGGTGGTGTTGTGTGGAGGGCTGTCGAAGCAGAGGGATATTGATAGGATGCAGAGCTGGGCTGACAAGCGGCAGATGGGGTTCAGTCCAGAGAAGTGTGAGGTAGTACACTTTGGAAGGACAAACTCCAAGGCGGAGTACAAGGTAAATGGCAGGATTCTGGGCAGTGTAGAGGAGCAGAGGGATCTGGGGGTTCATATCCACAGATCACTGGAAGTTGCCTCGCAGGTGGATAGGGTAGTTAAAGCTTATGGGATGTTAGCTTTCATAAATCGGGGGATTGAGTTTAAGAGCCGCGAAGTGATGATGCAGCTTTACAAGACTCTGGTTAGGCCACACTTAGAGTACTGTGTCCAGTTCTGGTCGCCTCGTTATAGGAAGGATGTGGAGGCATTGGAAAGGATGCAGAGGAGATTTACCAGGATGCTGCTTGTATTAGAGAGTATGGATTATGAGGAGAGACTAAAGGAGCTAGGGCTGTTCTCATTGGAGAAAAGGAGGATGAGGGGAGACATGATAGAGGTATACAAGATATTGAGAGGAATAGATAGAGTGGACAGCCAACGCCTCTTTCCCAGGGCGCCAAGAGGACATGGCTTTAAGGTATTGGGTGGGAAGTTCAAGGGAGATGTCAGAGGGAGGTTTTTCACCCAGAGAGTGGTTGGTGCATGGAATGCGCTGCCTGGGGTGGTGGTGGAGGCTGATACATTGGACAAATTCAAGAGATTGTTAGATAAGCATATGGAGGAATTTATGATAGAGGGGTATGTGGGAGGAAGGGGTTAGATAGTCTTAGGTGTGGTTTGAAGGGCGGCACAACATGGTGGGCTGAAGGGCCTGTATTGTGCCGTATTGTTCTATGGTTCTAAGATGTCTCTTTTGCGTAGTTGACACTGCATTTTGACTCTTAAGATATTTAAGATATTTATTTATTAGTCACATGTACATCGAAACACACAGTGAAATTCGTCTTTTTGCGTTACAGAGAATGCGCTGGGGGCAGCCCGCAAGTGTCGCCACGCTTCCGGCGCCAACATAGCATGCCCACAGCTCCAAACCCGTACGTCTTTGGAATGTGGGAGGAAACCAGAGCACCCGGAGGAAACCCACGCAGACACGGGGAGAACGTACAAATTCCTTACAGACAACGGCGAGAATTGAACCCGGGTCCCTGGCACTGTAATAGCGTTATGCTAACCGCTACACTACCACGACTCTAACTATAGGAATGTATCAATGAGCCATATTTTGCTGGAATGGTGCCCTGTCAGGCTTCTTTGCAAACATTTTAAAAAATACCCGATATGTTGCTGGATGTGTAATAACAAAGGCATCTGACAGCTTGATGAATAACAGGCAATGGTGTATATCTTACCTTTGAATTTCATGGCTGAGAGATAAATGGAGGAATGACCAAGAAGGTAGATGAATTAGAATTGGTGATTTTGATGTCAAATCACATACAAAATGACATAAACAGAGGAAAAGAAAGACTGGATTAAGGAAAAGAGAGAAACAGGACACACAAAACAGAATCAAAATTTTAAGACGAGATTTTACATGAAAAATGCTCCAAAACTATTCTCACCCTGAAGGGATGAGTCATTGCATTTTGAAATTGTTCACTTTATGAATAGGCGAGTTTGATTGTATTGTTGAAGAATGCATACTAGATATAACGCTCTGTGGTGAGAATCATACATTAATGTGCAATTGCAGTAACTTCATAAAAATCGCAGAGATGTTAAGTACAAGGTGCTATTCTTTGCAAAGTGAAAACAGAACAGCTCAGGTGCGGTAGTGTAGCGGTTAGCGTAACGCTATTACAGAGCTAGCGACCCGGGTTCAATTCCGGCTGCTGTCTGTAAGGAGTTTGTATGTTCTCCCCGTGACTGCGTGGGATTCCTCCGGGTGCTCCGGTTTCCTCCCACATTCCAAAAGGCGTACGGGTTAGGAAGTTGTGGGCATGCTAGGTTGATGCCGGAAGCGTGGCGACACTTGCGGGCTGCCCCCAGAACACTCTACGCAGTAGATCCATTTTGCTGTGTGTTTCGATGTACATGTGATTAATAAAGATATCTTAAAAAGGCTAGCAACTTGTGCCAAGTCATAATTCACACAATACTTTTCCTCTCAGTTTGTTACCAGCTGATTTGTTAGTTAATAACAGAATTTTTTATTTGGAAACATTTATTTCAGCAAAATATGGTACACCATTTGCAGTAGATTCTCCACATAAAGTTTGAAAATAATGGTTTTCTTCAAGTGCTAATATGCTACTCTGGAGGCCACAGCCTCTTGATTCTGTTACAAAACCCTCATATTGGGGTGCACTAAACACTGTCTAAGTAGCCCACTGATCAGGTGGAGACACAAGAGACTGCAGATGATGTTTCCTGGATCCAGATGAAAGGTCTCGACCCGAAATGTCGACCATCCATTTCCCTCCACAGATGCTGCCTGACCCACTGAGTTCCTCCAGCATCTTGTTTGTCAATGATCATGTGGGCTTGGGAGTCACTAGCTGGCAGGAACTGGCAGACAAGGGTTACAGACTGCAGCATCAACAGGTCAGCTGTACAAAATGGTAGTTCAATGACAGCCATGCAATGACTTGTGACGATGAGAGAAAGTACAACCCAAGATCAAAGTGCACCATATGTAGGCAGCTCCCTCCATGAGTAGCCAAGGCTTGGGTGGTGATATACTGGCACCAATGGCAATGGAACTTGATGACTGGCCTTCCGATAGAAGTTATGCAACTAGATTTGACAATAAAGCCAAGCAGTTGAATGTGAGACTTTCCCAAGAGATTTTTTGAATAGCAGTTTAGCAGAAGCATCCATGCGTTGAGAGTGAACAAAACCAAAGGAAAAGTAATGTGGCATGGAGCCAAGGAATGTGGTAAAGCAGCGTAGCAGTCTATGAAAACATGACTAAAGCCCTAAGTTGTGGAACAAACTTCAAATATTGTCACGGAATTGCTGACAAAGTGGTAGTTATCGGTTGTGCTAATTTGTAAAAGTCAATTGGAATATTTGCTTCTGGGAAGATTAAACAACTGAAATTGCATAAACATTCCTTATAATTCTTGAAAATGTTTTAGATCATGCCATTAAGTCATGTCTGTGTGGTGTTTTGCCTTAGTAATCATTGATTTATTTTTTAATGAGCACCTCTTGGTGCATTACGGTGTGATGCCCCTATCCAGGAATGTGATTGGCTTGGTACAGGTGGGCTGCACCTGGAACATGTGAGCGTGGGATTAGGTGGGCAGACGGCAGGTCACGAGAGTGTCTGAGAGGGAGGTCAGAGGTTCTGCGATTGGTCGGGGTGGAGGCCAGAAACCACAGGAGCGGCCAGGACGGAGACTGAAGGAAGCAGGAGTGGTCCAGGTAATCTGCCTTATTGCTGAAGAGACCTGTTGTTGTGGGCTCAGCAACTTCCACAACATTACAATGTACATAGAACATTACAACACAGTACAGGCCCTTCGGCCCACGATGTTGTGCTGACATTTTATCCTGCACTAAGATCTATCTAATCCTTCCCTCACACATAGCCCTCCATTTTTCTATCATTCATGTGTCTATCTAAGAGTCTCTTAAATGTTCCTAATGTATCTGCCCCCACAACCTCTGCTGGCAGTGTGTTCCCCGCACGCACCGCTCTCTGTGTAAAAAACTTACCTCTGACATCCCCCTTATATCTTCCTCCAATCACCTTAAAATTATGCCCCCTCATGTTAGCATTTGTCGCCCTGGGAAAAAATCTCTGACTGTCCACTCGATTTATGCCTCTTATCATCTTGTACACCTCTGTCAAGTCACCTCTCATCCTCCTTCTCTCCAAAAAGAAAAGCCCTAGCTTGCTCAACCTATCCTCATAAGACATGCTCTCCAATCCAGGCAGCATCCTGGTAAATCTCCTCTGCACCCTCTCTAAAGCTTCCACATCCTTCCTATAATGAGATGACTAGAACAGAACACAATACTCCAAGTGTGGTCTCACCAGAATTCTATAGAGCTGCAACATTACCTCGCAGTTCTTGAACTCAATACCCCAACTAACGAAGGCCAGCACACCATATGCCTTCTTAACAACCCTATCGACCTGCGCAGCAACCTTGAGGGATCTATGGACGTGGACCCCAAGATCTCTCTGTTCCTCCACACTGCTAAGAGTCCTGCCATTAACCTTGTATTCTGCCTTCAAATTCGATCTCCCGAAGTGTATCACTTCACACTTTTCTGGGTAGGGAGGGCGTCGAATATGATATCCCCAGATGTGTGTTCACATTGAGGGTGGACAACTAGGAGATTCAGGTAAAGGATGAATATCTCTGCTAAGCCTACCATTGTTTACAGAGGGTAGGGATTGAACCACTGCCAGCTGTGCAAGTGTCTGATTCATGGATTTAATTAATGACAACAAACCAGATTTTCTCATTCTGTGATAACCTGCCTTTCAGTTGAGAAATTACAATATCTTAACATAATAGCGAACAGCCTGATGCTCCCTCCCTTTCTCTGTTCCAAGCTTAGTCCCTTGTACTCCTGGCTGCCTCCCGTGGTCAGCCCACTGATGATCTGGTGATGTGCATCTTCTGCTGACTGATCAGGTCATTCTTCCTCAGCCACAGTGTCTTTGTAGCCGAGGGGCTATTTTGTTTAATGCCAAACTCTGCTGGCCATTAACTGCAGTGTTCATGGATTTTTTGTCCTCTTCTCTGTTTACATAACCTTACAACCATAATTCACATTACACTGCTGAGCCACAGACTACAAATCTTGCTTGTCCATTTTGCATTATATGATCTTCTTTATGTGACTCTCACATTTGTCTTGATAAAATTTTATTAGACCACAGATCTACAATTAAGTTACACTTTGTGTGGGAATTCTGCATGACTCCACATGTCTGTTTGCACACAGCCACCTTTACCTTAGTTGGAGAGATACAAGACTGCAGATGCTGGAATCTGGAGTAAAAAAAAACAAACTGCCGGAGGGACTCAGTGGGTCAGGCAACATCTGTGGAGGCAGAGTGATGGCTGATGTTTTGGGTTGAGACTTTGCATCAGAACTGGCCGAGGGTCTTAACCCGAAACATCAACTATCCCTCTGCCTCCACAAATGCAGCTTGACCTGCTGAGTTTCTCCAGCAGTTTGTTTTTTGCACCTTTATCCTGTCGATTGGTCGATTTAATGAACCAGTCCATTGTCATTCAGGAAATGTAATTCTATTTGACCTTTCACCACTATCCTTGCCAAAAATGTTTTGATTGGGGAAAAATATCTGACTGGTGAATGTGTTATTTGATTCTCATATGTTATGCTTTCAAATGCTGATGGAACTGTTGTATCATGGCCTGGTATGGAAACTCCAATGCACAGGAACACAAGGGGCTCCAGAGAGTGGCAGACTCAGCCAGTTCCATCATGGGTACAGCTCTCCCCACCACTGAGGACACTTACAAGAGGCGATGTCTCAGGAAGGCGACAGCCATCATCAGGGACCCCTACCATCCGGGCCATGCCCTCTTCACGATGCTGCCATCAGGCAGGAGGTACAGGAGCCTGAAGACCCACACCTCAAGGTTCAACAACAGCTTCTTCCCCACTGCCGTCAGGTTCTTGAACCCACCTGAGAAACCCTAACACTACCTCGCGCTATGTTTTCCCCTCTCACAACTTGCACCAGTGTTATTGTATTAATTTTGTCATGTAGGTTAAGAATGTTAACTTATGTTTGTCATATTTGTAATGTACTGCGTTACTGCTGCAAAAACCTAAATTTTCATGGCATTTATATCCCGTGTATAAACATTTATGAATATTTATGAACACATTTATACCTTATGACAATAAACTTGAATGTGAATTTAAACTTGGGGACAAATCCAGATCTGACAGATTGGTATTGGTTTTGGTTTATTATTGTCACTTGTACCAAGGTACAGCGAAAAACTTGTCTTGTGTACCGTTCGTACAGATCAATTCATTATACAGTGCATTGAAGTAGCACAGAGTACACTGAGGTAGTACAGGGTAAAAACAATAACAGAATACAGAATAAGGTGTCACAGCTACAGGAAAGTGCATTACAGGTAGACATTAAGGTGCAAGGTCAAGGTAGATTGTGAGGTCAAGAGTCCATCTCATCGTATAAGGGAACCGTTCAATAGTCTTATCACTGTGGGATAGAAGCTGTCCTTGTGCCTGGTGGTATGTGCCCTCAGGCTCCTGTATCTTCTGCCTGATGGGAGAGGGGAGAAGAGAGAATGACCCGGGTGGATGGGGTCTTTGATTATGCTGGCTGCTTCACCAAGGCAGCAAGAGGTATAGACAGAGTCCATGGAGGGGAGGCTGGTGTCCGTGATGTGCTGAGCTGTGCCTACAACTCTCTGCAGTTTCTTGCGGTCCTGGGCAGAGCAGTTGCCATGATCCATGATCCCTGATTGTTGACTTGTAATTCTTGTTAACAGCCAGCTTCAGGAGTTCAGTGAAGGAGAATGTTAAACCAACAAATTTTAACTCTGTCTGTATGCTTATGGTATATTCCCTAATAGTTCAATACAAAGTCCCTTGGTTCCTCATGGCCTGCTGGTGCATTAGGTTTGGCCAATATTTGTGTGTCAGGTTACAGAACTGCCTTAACCTTGCAGTAGCCAGATCCCTTTAGTATTGGTACAATTAAATGTGTACTTGCTACAAGTTTGGTTACAAAGCGACTCTTTGAGAGCCATAGATTCATATTGGCAGCAAAGTGCTCGGATAGAATGAAACCACAATATTGAGAAGCAGACATAAGATAAGATTTCTTTATTAGTCACATGTACATCGAAACACACAGTGAAATGCATCCTTTTTGCGTAGAGTGTTCTGGGGGTAGCCCACGAGTGTCACCACGCTTCCAGCGCCAACGTAGCATGCCCACAACTTCTTAACCCGTACGTCTTTGGATGTGGGAGGAAACTGGAGCACCTGGAGGAAACCCATGCAGACACAGAGAGAACATACAAACTCCTGACAGACTGTGGCAGGAATTGAACCCGGGTCGCTGGTGCTGTAATAGCGTTACGCTAACCACTACGCTACCGTGCATGCGGAGCAAACAGTATTCAGGTCATTGAATTGGACCAAAATGAGGTCCCACAGGAAAAGATGCTCCGTATCCATGGCCAGGAAAGAAAGTCTACTGTAAATAACACATAGAAAATGCTGGAGGAACTCAGCAGGTCAGGCAGCATCTATGGAGGGAAATGAACAGTCGACATTTCAGCTCAGGACCCTTCATCAGGTCCAAAACGTTGACTGTTTATTTCCCTCCATAGATGCCGCCTGACCCGCTGAGTTCCTCCAGCATTTCGTGTGTGTTGCTCCAGATTTCCAGCATCTGCAGTCTCTCGTGTCTACTGTGAATAGCCTGAGTCAAAGGTGATTTACTTCAATGGTAATTTGACAATTTCATTTGGAAACTAGTCAGAAACCTTGAAGATGGAGGGGGTGCCTTTAATGTGTTTGATCAGCATGCGAGAGTTGGTTCCCAGAAGTTTCAGGAAAACAGCTGAGTCACTACAAGAGTCCACAATCAAGGTGAGAAACAACAGGCTCAGCATGAGGTAAGGATATTGATTGGGTCTGGCTGGTCAATAATGAAAGGTTGAGTGTCCAGATTCTGGGGAAGAGTTCAGTATCTACAAGACTCTTGCCGTTAATAGAATTGCTGATTGGACTGGAACTTTGGAAGAGAATGCACTGAGAAGTGGAATTCCAAACCTCTGAAGATCTTCTGCAGGATGTTGCAGTGGGTACAGAGCTAATAATGTCAGCCCAATACAAGATAGCGAGAGTGTGACCGGACAGACTGAAAATTGTGTTACGGACTCAGTGAAAGTCCCTTTAAGATAGAGAGTGTGTGTGTATGTGTGTGTGGGGCGTGCTTACGTCAATAGAAGATAAAGGACGTAATGACGTTGTTGAAGAAGAAGAAGAAAGAGAGAGAGAGAAGGGAGAGAGACACCAGCCTGCTTGTTTTTCTCTATCGATTGATGAGAAACAATAACTGTGTTTACCACTGAAATCCATGTATGGAAGTTGGAAGTAATCCGGTGGAGTTCACTTTGTTGCTGACCTGTAGAAGGAAACAGGTATTTGTATGTGGACGACCACGGTTCGGATGCTTTTCGGGGTGAGGAAGTCACTACCGAGTAAACACTGAAGTGTCGTTTGGGTTCCATCGTGGAACATTTGGATTTCGTATGTACTCTCTCTATGTTTTTCTAACATCTACATCTTATCTTCAGACAACGGTGGTTGTTGAAGAAGCCATTGCTCATGTTTCACCTTATGGCTTTGCGGAACTGAACTTTAAGAACCATTCCGGAACTGGGAGTTTTGGACTTTGTCACACACACACACACGAAGAGTTTAGTTTTGGGGTTAACGTTCGAGGTTTAACATTCTTGAATTCTAACATACTAACATTTTTTTAAACTTTTATTTTACGTATTATCATAAGTAGTGATTAATAAAATAGTTTTTAACACTGAATCATGCTCAGTGTGTTTCTTTTGTTGCTGGTTCGTGACAATTGCTATGTCAGAGTTGAGAGTCTCAGTGAAGTACAGAAAAGGGAAAGTCGGTGGAGATGACTTTGATTTAAGAGATGAGATGAGGCAAAGGGAAAGGTCCGATATCTACAGTGAATCAAAGCAGGAGTGAGGTTGCAGGGTTGCATGAAAATCAAAGTTTTAAGCAGAAACTAAAGTTAAAACTAGAAATTGTTGCAACTGAGTTCATAGAATTCAGTCATGCACCAAACAGAATATATAATTGCAACCACCGTGGTTATTACTACGAGTTTCTATGTTAAGTGGGTTCTGTGTTTAATTCTACGTTTAATGTACAGCGGAGAGCATTCTGACAGGTTGCATCACCGCCTGGTGTGGAGGCTCCAATGTGCAGGATCGCAAGAGGCTGCAGAGGGTTGTAGACTCAGCCAGCTCCATCACGGGCACAACCCTCCCCACCATCGAGGACATCTTCAAGAGGCGGTGCCTCAAGAAGGCGGCATCCATCACTAAGGACCCTCACCACCCAGGACATGCCCTCTTCTTGTTACTACGATCAGGGAGGAGGTACAGGAGCCTGAAGACTCACACTCAACGATTCAGGAACAGCTTCTTCCCCTCCACCATCAGATTTCTGAACGGATTTCTGAACACTGCATTATTATTCCCTTTTTTTTGCACTAAATTATTTATTTTTATAAGTTATAGATTTTTAAGTCTTTGCACTGTACTGCTGCCGCAAAACAACAAATTTCATGTCATATGTCATCACCAACTGCCTGTCCTTGTCAAATCATGTAGATGCCATGGCCAAGAAAGCTCACCAGCGCCTCTACTTCCTCAGGAGGATAAAGAAGTTCGGTTTGTCTCCTTTGACTCTCAACAACTTTTACTGATGCACCATAGAAAGAATCCTATCTGGATGTATCACAGCTTGGTACGGCAACTGCTCTGCCCAGGACCACAAGAAACTGCAGAGAGTTGTGGACACAGCCCAGCACATCACAGAAACCAGCCTCCCCTCCTTGGACTCTGTCTTTACCTCTCACTGCCTTGGTGAAGCAGCCAGCATAATCAAAGACCCCACCCACCTGGGTCATTCTCTCTTCCCTCCTCTTCCATCGGGTAGAAGATACAGGAGCCTGAGGGCACGTACCACCAGACTTAAGGACAGCTTCTACCTCACTGTGATAAGACTATTGAATGGTTCCCTTACACAATGAGATGGACTCTGACCTCACGATCTACCTTGTTGTGACCTTGCACCTTATTGCACTGCACTTTCTCTGTAGCTGTGACACTTTACTCTGTACTGTTATTGTTTTTACCTGTACTACATCAATGCACTCTGAACTAACCCAATCGGGAGCGAGAGGCGAGCAAGCGGAAGCAGCCGAGGAGTTCCGAACAGATAAGTTTCTTTTCCTTCTAACAGTTCGGGGATAGCAGGGAGTAACTGCGCAGGCACGTGACGTCAGTCGGTAGCGCGCAAACAGTTTAAAAAGAAGACCGCCATAACCAGCGGGCAGTGTCGGAGCGGGCAGCGGAATGAGTGGGAGCAGAGCATTTTGGGCTTTGGCTCAAGGGGCTTCGGCATAAAGGGGCGAGGCAGGCGAGTAGCTAGTAGGTAAAGGTAAGGTTTACCTGTTATCTGTTATAAATATTTAAGTAGGGTAAAACTAGATAGGGAAAGAATTAGTTCAGATGGAGGACATGGTGGTGGGCTGCAGCTGCTTGATATGGGAGCTCGTGGACCTTGCTGTGGTCCGCGATGACTATGTCTGCGGTAAGTTCTTGAGGCTGGAGGAACTTCAGCTCAGAATTGATGAGCTGGAGTTGCAGCTTCAAACACTGCGAAGCATCAGGGAGGGAGAGAGTTATGTAGATAATGTACATCAGAAGACAGTCACCCCCCCTTAGAGCAGGTACTTCTGGGGTCCAGGAAGTAGGTAGAAGGGTGACTGTCGGGGGAGAGAAAAGGAAAAAGAAAACGAACAGGCGGATCGAGCAGAGGACCCCGGAGGCTGTTCCCCTCAATAACAGGTTTTCTGCTTTAGAAGCTGTTGAGGGGGATGACCTGCCGGGATCAAGCAGCAGTAGCCAGGTCTATGGCACTGGGACCAGTCCTGCTGCTCAGAAGGGAAGGGAGAAGAGGAAGGCAGTAGCGATAGGGGACTCGATAGTCAGGGAAATAGATAGGAGGTTCTGTGGCAGTGAGCGTGAATCCCTGATGGTATGTTGCCTCCCAGGTGCCAGGGTCCGGGATGTCACTGATCGGGTCCACAGGATTCTTGAGCGGGAGGGAGAACAGCCAGAAGTCGTGGTTCATGTTGGTACCAACGACATAGGTAGGAAGAGGGATGAGGTCCTGAAAAGTGAGTTTAGGGAGCTAGGAAGAAGACTGAAGAACAAGACCTCAAGGGTAGCAATCTCAGGATTGCTGCCAGTGCCACGCGATAGTGAAGGTAGGATAGGAGGAGATGGCAAATAAATGCGTGGCTGAGAAGTTGGTGCAGGAGGGAAGGTTTCAGATTTTTGGATCATTGGGATCTCTTCAGGGGAAGGTGGGACCCGTACAGAGAGGATGGGTTACGCCTGAACCTGAGGGGGGCCAATATCCTTGCAGGCAGGTTTGCTAGGTTGGTTCAGGAGGGTTTAAACTAGTTTGCGAGTGGGATGGGAACCAGAGGGGTAGGTCTGAAGAAGAAGGGGATGGGGAAAAGTCAGATCTAACAGGCAGAGAGGCTTTGAGGAAGGAGAAGCAGAGTACAGGGTATAAAAGTAGAAAGGTGGATGGGCTAAAGTATCAGGAATAAGGGTGACAAACTGAGGGCTTGGATAAGTACATGGGACTACGATATTATGGCTCTTACAGAGACATGGCTGACATCAGGGCAGGAATGGATATTGAATATTCCTGGTTTTCAGTGTTTTAAAAGGGATAGGGAAGGGGGGGAGAAGCGGAGGAGGGGTGGCGATACTGGTCAGGGACACTATTACAGCTGCAGAAAGGGTGGATAATGTAGAAGGATCCTCTCTAGAGTCAATATGGGTGGTAGTTAGGAACAAGAAAGGAGCAGTTACTCTACTGGGAGTATTCTATAGGCCCCCCCCCCCCCCCCCCGGAGGCAGTAGGGATACTGAGGAGCAGATTGGGAGGCAGATTTTGGAAAGATGCAAAAATAACAGGGTTGTTCTCATGGGAGACTTCAACTTCCCAAATATTGATTTGGCACCTGCTTAGTGCCAAAGGTTTAGACGGGGCGCAGTTTGCTAAGTGTGCCCAGGATGGATTCCTGACACAGTATGTTGACAGGCCAACTAGAGGGAATGCCATATTAGATCTAGTTTTAGGTAATGAACTGGGTCAAGTGACAGATCTCTCGGTGGGTGAGCATTTGGGGGACAGTGACCACTGCTCCATAACCTTTAGCATTGTCATGGACAAGGATAGGAGCAAAGAGGACGGGAAGGTAGTTAATTGGGGAAAGGAGAATTATGAGGCTATCAGGCGAGAACTTGAGGGTGTAAATTTGGATGACATTTTTGAAGGGAAATGTACTATGGAGATGTGGTCGATGTTCAGGGATCTCTTGCAGGATGTTTGGGATAAATTTGTCCCGGTGATGCAAAGAATGGCGGGAGAGGTGGAAAAACTAGTTAGGAAGAAGAAGGCAGCGTACATAAGGTGTAAGCAGCAAGGATCAGATAGGGCTCGTGAGGAATATAGAGGAATATAGAGTAACAAGGGGCTGAGGAGAGCAAGAAGGGGACATGAAAAGGCTTTGGTGAGTAGGGTTAAGGAAACACCAAGGCTTTTTTCTCGTACATGAAGAGCAGAAGGATGGCTAGAGTAAAGGTAGGTCCGATTAGAGACAAAGGTGGGAAGGTGTGCCTGGAAGCTGTGGAAGTGGGTGAGGTTCTCAATGAATACTTCTCTTCAGTATTCACCAAGAAGAGGGGTCTTGATGATGCTGAGAACAGTGTTGGTAAGGGTAATGTTCTAGAGCACGTAGATATTAAGAGATAGGATGTGTTGGACCTTTTAGAAAATATTAGGACAGATAAGTCCCTGGGCCCTGTCGGAATATTCCCCAGGCTGCTTTGGGAGGCGATGGAGATTGCTGAACCATTGGCTAGGATCTTTGAGTCCTCGTTGTCAACGGGAATGGTACCGGAGGATTGAAGGGTGGCGAATGTTATCCCCTTATTCAAAAAAGGTAGTAGGGATAGTCCAGGGAATTATAGACCAGTGAGCCTTACATCTGTAGTGGGCAAGTTGTTAGAAAGGATTCTAAGAGATAGGATCTATGAGCATTTAGAGAATCATGGACTAATTAAGGACAGCCAACATGGCTTTGTGAAGGGAATATCTTGCCTCACAAGCCTGATAGGATTCTTTGAGGAGGTGACCAGGCAGATTGATGAGGATAGTGCAGTAGCTGTGGTCTACATGGATTTTAGTAAGGCGTTTGACAAGGTTCCACATGGTAGGCTTCTTCAGAAGGTCAGAGGCCAAGGGATCCAGGGAGGCTTGACCGTGTGGATTCAGAATTGGCTTGCCTGTAGAAAGCAGAGGGTTATGGTGGAGGGAGTGCATTCGAAGTGGAGGGCTGTGACTAGTGGTGTCCCACAGGGATCAGTTCTGGGACCTCTACTTTTCGTGATATTTATTAATGACTTAGATGAGGGGGTGGAAGGGTGGGTTAGCAAGTTTGCAGACGACACAAAGATCGGTGGTGTTGTGGATAGTGTGGAGGGCTGTCGAAGCTTACAGATGGATATTGATAGGATGCAGAACTGGGCTGAGAAGTAGGAGTTCAATCCGGAGAAGTGTGAGGTGGTACACTTTGGAAGGACAAACTCCAAGGCGGAGTACAAGGTTAATGGCAGGATTCTGGGTAGTGTGGAGGAGCAGAGGGATCTGGGGGTTCATATCCACAGATCACTGAAAGTTGCATCACAGGTGGACAGGGTAGTTAAGAAAGCTTGTTGGATGTTGGCTTTCGTAAGTCGTGGGATCGAGTTTAAGAGCCGCAAAGTAATGATGCAGCTTTACTAAACTCTGGTTAGACCACAGTTGGAGTACTGTGTCCTGTTCTGGTCGCCTCATTATAGGAAGGATGTGGAGGCGTTGGAAAGGGTGCAGAGGAGATTTACCAGGATGCTGCCTGGATTAGAGAGTATGGATTATGAGGAGAGTCTAAGGGATCTAGGGCTTTACTCATTGGAGAGAAGGAGGATGAGGGGAGACGTGATTGTGGTATACAAGATGTTAAGAGGAATAGATAGAGCGGACAGCCAGCGCCTTTTTTCCAGGGTGCCAATGCTCAATACAAGAGGGCATGGCTTTAAGGTAATGGGTGGGAAGCTCAAGGGAGATATCAGAGGGAGGTCTTTCACCCAGAGAGTGGTTGGTGCATGGAATGCGCTGCCTGGGGTCTTGGTGGAGGCTGATACGTTGGTCAAGTTCAAGAGATTGTTAGTTAAGCATATGGAGGAATTTAAAATAGAGGGATATGTGCGAGGAAGGGGTTAGATAGTCTTAGGCGTGGTTTGAAGGTCGGCACAACATTGTGGGCCGAAGGGCCTGTATTGTGCTGTATTGTTCTATGGTTCTATGGTAACTGCACTGTGTAATGAATTGACCTGTACGATCAGTGTGCAAGACAAGGTTTTCACTGTACCTCGGTACAAGTGACAGTAATAAACCAATACCAATATCAATAATTCTGATTCTATGAGGAATGTTTTGTGCATAGAGGCGATATCAAGAAGATAGTTATGATGAATACGTAAAATGATATACTCAAAGGTCTTAAACTGAGTGTGAGGCAACAATTGCAGAACAGGCTTTGAGATCTGGTGTATTAGCCTTTCTTGGGAAGTGATCCACTGGAATTACAAGTACTTGGTGTGTATACCTTGGAGATGTGATGGATTGCTTGCAGCAAAAAGATCAATGAACAGGACACCAAGAGATCTGGTACATTCATAACTGATATTAATGTAAACTATTAATAAACTGTAGAAATGAATATATGCAAAGTTTAATTGATTGAATGAGTGTAGTTCCATTTTTTAAATGGGTAGCAAAATAATGTAAAATATATTCAGGATCATTTATAACCTATTTTTTATTATATCAAAGGACTTGTTGCATCCAGACACTGAAGTTTAGTTAAGATAAGATATCTTTATTAGTCACATGTACATTGAAACACACAGTGAAATGCATCTTTTGCGTAGAGTGTTCTGGGTGCAGCCCGCAAGTGTCGCCACGCTTCTGGCGCCAGCATAGCATGCCCACAACTTCCTAACTCATACGTCTTTGGAATGTGGGAGGAAACCGGAGCACCCGGAAGAAACCCACGCAGACATGGGGAGAATGTACAAACTCCTTACAGACAGCGGCCGGGGTCGCTGGCACTGTAATAACGTTATGCTAACTGCTGCACTACTGTGCCTTCAAAAAATAGTAAAATTGTAAAAAAGCCTTAAATAAAAGGATGCAAGTAACAACACACAAAAGCCTACAGGCATTGCACTTAGGTAGATTGAGGATCTTCATCAAACATTACCATCTTACACGGTATCAAGACAAAGTTCCACATGGTAGGCTGGTCCAGAAGGTTATGGCACATGGAATCCTAGACAAGCCGGCTAATCGGATCTAAAATTGGTTTGGTGTTAGGAGGCAGAGGGTAGCAGTGGAAGGATGGTCTTCTGAATGGAAATCTGTATACCACAGGGATCGGTGCTGAGACCTTTGCTGTTTATGATATATAAGACTTGGATCCGAATTTAAGAGGAATGATTGGTAAGTTTGAGGATGACATTAAAATGAATGGTGTTGTGGATAGCAAGAAGGTTTAGCTGAGGCTGCAGCAGGATATAGATCAGAGGGAAAGTTGGGCAGAGCACTGGCTGATGGAATTTAATCCTGACAAGTGTGAGATAATGCATTTTGGGAAGTCAAATTGTGATAGGACACATACAGTAAATCGGAGGGCACCAAGGAATGCTGATGAACAAAGAGGCCCAGGAGTTGGTCCATAGCTCCCTGAAAGTGGTGCGGTTAGCATAACGCTATTACAGTGCAAGCGACCCGGGTTCAATTCCCGCCACTGTCCGTAAGGAGTTTGTACTTTCTCCCCGTGTCTGCGTGGGTTTACTCTGGGTTCCTCCCATATTCCAAAGATGTACGGGTTAGGAAGTTGTGGGCATGCTATGTTGGCACCGGAAGCGTGGCGACACTTGCGGGCTGGCCCCCAGAACACTCTTCGCAAAAGATGCATTTCACTGTGTGTTTCGATGTACATCTGACTAAAGAAGATATCTTATCTTATAGATGGATAGGGTGGTGAAGAAGGCACATGACTTGCTTGCCTTCATAGGTTGGGCAAATGAAATAGGATTTGGAATGTGATATTGCAACTTTGTAAACCACTGGTTATGCCACAACAGTTCTGATTGCCACACTATAGGATGTGATTGTGCTGGAGAGGGTGCAGAGGAGATTCACCAGGATGTTGCCTGGATTGGAGGACATTAGTTATGGGGAGAGACTGGATAGACCTGGCTTGTTTTCCAGGAAGGAGGCTGAGGGGTGATATATAAATGTATGTAAGAATCTGAGAGGCATAGATCGATAGTCACAAACTTTTTTCCATGATAGGGGTATCAAAAACAAGAGGGCATAGGTTTTAAGGGGAAAGGAAGGAGTTTTAAAGGAGACATGAGGGGTAACTTTCTGCACACAGAGAGCGATTGACTTCTGGAACGTGCTGCCAGAGGAGGTGGTGCAATCAGATACAACTCCTATGTTTAGGAGGCGTTTTGATAGATACTTAAATGGGCGAGGCATAGGAGAAAGTGGTCCTGATGCAGGCAAGTGGGATTTGTGTGGCTGAGCGAACAGGTCAGCATGGATGTAGTGGGCCAAAGGGCCTGTTTCTGTGAGTGTAGAACAGTAAAGTAAGAATAACTAAACAGGGGAGTAACTAATTTCAGACAGGTGGGATGAAATAGTAAAAGAGGCAGCGGACAGAAGAGTGGTTGAGGACGGGAGGGATAGAGCAGACCAAGAAGGCAGAGGAAGAAGAAGATGAGGACAGAACTGGACATGGTGGAATCGAAACATTGGAGTCAAGGGGGGTAGGGAATGGGGAGGGGACGGCAAGGAGTCCAGCCGAGAGGAGGAAGAACCAAGGAAATTCTCTCCATTGGCAGTGGAGGTGGCAGAAACGGCTTTGGTGCTCAGAGTGAGTGGAGCTTGGGGGTGATAATGTTCAATATACGGCGTGGGATTGATGTGTAGGTTCAACACTTTTGCAGCAGAATTGGGATAATTTGCACCACAATCTGCAGGCTTAGTCAGTGGAAAGGACGTGCAGTCGTGAAGATCGATAGTGGGCCCTAATGCTCCATTTCCGAGGTTCCCAAACTCATTTTGCTCATTGTGCTGCCTTCCTACTCAGTAGTACTATTTTTGCATAATTATATCCAGAGTAGCTTGAGCTGGTAACTCAAAATAATCATTGTAATTAATATATTACTGTTTCCATAAATTGTTTGGATTGAATGTAGAATAAAATTATATGTGTGCTCCCTTTTACCACCATTATATTACAAAAGTAGGGTGAGACATCAGTTTACCACTAAAGCAGTGTTTCCACTGCACTTCAATTAGTGAGCAATCCAAGGAACCTCCTGGACACCACAATATTGTAAACAACCTCCTCGACAGAAAGACTGCTGTCCTTGCCTCTTGTTGGGTGAGAATGCAAGCTGGGTGCAGTCTTTGTGTAACACCCTTTGCAGCTTCTGAATACCTCATAGCAAGTTGTGCACTGCCAAAGTACAGTTGAAGTGTAGTCACTGTTGTAATATAGAAAATATGGCAGCTAACTTGTGCATGGTAAGGTACTACAAACAGTAATATGATAATGGTTAGGTAATCTATTTTAATGAGTGAGGAATAACTATTGACCAGGGAGCTGAGAATAGTTTCATTGCTCTTCTTCAAAATATCTTTTACATCCAGCTGAAGGAGCAAACAAGGCTTCAATTTAACAATACATCTGAACAATAACATATCTGACAGTGAGGATTATCTCAATACAAGTTTAGGGGTTAGGTTTATGGGAAAAAAACCTGAACCCACAATCACTAGACTCAGATGCAAGAGTGAAATCCTCTGCAGAACAAAATGGAATGGGTCGTTAGGGATAGAACAAAGAATAAGCATTAATAGCCAATATTAGTCATATTAAGATATAAGTTTCTGCACAAAACACCAAGGATTCATGAGTAGTAATGAATTAATAATTAATTTATTTCCTAATTTAAGATGAACCAATCAAGCAGCAATATCAAATAAGCTTCACATAACAGTTTAGAGCACTAGACAATGAATTACATTTTGAGGTCAGAAGGTTTTCCAGGAGATGCTATTTGTGCAAATATAGTTACCGAAAGCCAATGGGCTCATGAGAACAACTGGCAGCTGAACCTTTTAACAGAGAAGGTGAATTGGATGAAGGAGCTGATGTTATCCTCTGTCTCTCCTTGGGATTAAGAATATCTTGCTTCCACTCCAGAGCAGAGGAATGGAAAATGCCTGCGTGATGATGTGCATTCCAGGCCATAACTTACTAAATATAAACAAACTGTACACCTCTGTAGAGTAGTTGCCAGTTAATTGTAAATTTGTTCCTTGACGACTGACACTCCTGCCTGTGGAAACAATATCACGGAACCACAATGATTACAGCACAGAAGGGCCATTATGGCTGTTAACAGCTCTATGTAAGAAGGATCCGATTAGTCCCACCCCTTTGCTCTCTCCACATAGCCCTGCAATTTCCTTCCTTTCATATACTTATCCAATTCCCTTTTAAATGCACTAATTGAATCTAACCCCACTATTATTCCTGCACCTATTACCCCTTGCAGTGGAAGCAAGACATCTTCAACACTGCGGATTGGTCTAAAAAGAGAGGATAACATGAAAGAGTGTTGCAAACAGGTGATCAATAAGTTGCATTGAAGATTGGACATAGGAATAACTGGAGGAATGAGGATAAAAGGATAGCCCTATTAGAGGATTCTTCTTCATATCACTTTTGGTTCTTTTGTCAATCACCTTCATTCCCATCCCCAAGCTCTTGACACCTCTACCAATCGCAATAGTCTCTCTCTAATCTGTCTGTACCTTTCATGATTTTAAATACCTTTTAGGTCCTTGTGCCATCTGTTCCAAGGAAAACAACCCAACTTCCCAGTCTATCCATAGAACTTCAAAGGGAATAAGGGTTACAGGGAGAAGGCGGAAGAATGGGGTTTAAAAAACACAGCCATGATTGAACAGACTCAATGGGCTGAATGACCTAATTCTGCTCCTGTACCTTATGATCTTAACTAAAGTCCCTCATTTCCAGAATCATTTCAATAAATTCTGCACACTCTCTGAAGTATTTACACCTTCACTGATGTGTGCACATATTCCATTTGTGTTGAACCAGTGTTTTATAAAGGTTCATCACGACTTCCTTGCTCACGTACTCTCTGCTCCTATTTGTACGTCCTAGGATCCCATATGCTTTTTTTTTAACCAGTTTTCTTAATTAACCGTGTCACTTTCAATGAACTATATTCATGTATTCCCAGATCTCCTTGTTCTTGCACTCCTTTCAGGGTTGTGCCATGTCGTTTATACAGCCTCTACTCATCATTCCTAACCAAATAAAACTCTTCATATTTACCAGGATTAAATTTCATCTGCTACCTAACCACCCATTCCATCAGCCAATCTATATCTTCTGGAAGATAATTACCATCCTCCACATACTTCACTATGCCCTTGCTTTGTTCAATTTGATGTTGTGTCTTGCATCTCCAAATCACTTCTGTGAGAAGGTGGCAATTCTAGAACCAATTGTTGGGAAACTCCATTGCATACAAGAGATTTCTTTATTAGTCACAGGTACATTGAAACACACAATGAAATGCATGTTTTGCGTAGAATGTGCTGGGGACAGCCCGTGAGTGTTGCATCGCTTTCGGCAGCAACATAGCATGCCCACAGTTTCCTAACCCGTACGTCTTTTGGAAAGTGGGAGGAAACCGGAGCACCCGGAGGAAACCCATGCAGACACGGGGAGAATGTACAAACTCCTTACAGACAGCGGCCGGAATTGAACCCGGGTTGCTGGCACTGTAAGGGTATTATGCTAACCGCTACACTACCATGGTACAAAAACCTACATTTCACTACTACTCTATTCCTTTTACTTACTAAGTTAGTTAGTGTTGTGAGAAATCCACATGGCTGTCACGTGACAGTAACGACAATGACCCCTGCGAACCGGAGGACAGCATTGCTCCTCTGATTGGAAGTGATACCACTGTCAATCAAGGTGTGGCTCCACGGACCCCTCAGGTGTGGAGTACCTTTTGCCTCTGAACTTGCCTGACCAGTACCCTTTGTCCTCTAAACCTGCCTGGACCATTGGCTGTGGCAGGAACCTTTGTCTTTGACCCCCCCCCCACACCATTGGCTCAATTTAAATACAACAGTGAGGCTCCACCCAGCCTCCTAGCACCATAAAAAGGGCTGCAATCCCCTAGCTCTCCCTCTTTTGACGACCCCAGGAGTAGTGAGACAACGCTGCAGAGATCATTGGTAAGAGTGTATCACCACGTGGTCAGGGAACGTTTCACTCAGACTCAGGGGGCATTAAGGGCCAATGCTAGTGTGGGACGGGCATTGAAGTGTTATATCCTGAAGTTGTACATTGTTACTGTGTGTGTGTGTGTGTGTGTGTGTGTGTGTGTGTGTGTGTGTGTGAGAGAGAGTGTATCCTAAACTAGTTGTGATCCCCTCTCGTGTTCGTGGTACCCTGTGCGTGAGTAGCGTGTGTCTGTTCCCATCCATTCTGTCCCGCATTTGCCTTTGTGATTAAACTAGTTTTGGTCTACAAAGCTCGTGTTCAGAGTCCTTGACCCTTAAGACAGAAAAGAATGATTTCACACAAGTTAGTTAGACTTAATTTGCCCTTAACAAATCCATGCTGGTTATTTCTCAGATTGATTTCTCTATTCAATCCACATTTATCCAATGTGACTGCTAATTCTTGGATTCCTTTTTATATTTACTGCCAGTCTTTTCTTATTTTGTTTATATCCACTCTTTTTTCTGGAATCAGCCGAATTCTTGCCTGTTAACAACTTGGCTTATGACTTGTGTTCTTCCCTTTTGCTCTTTCATACACTCCATCTTTTTGGTGATCTATGGAGCTCCAACTTTAATTTCCCTACTCTTCTCTCATGGAAATGTACCTAGACTGTAACTGAAATAGGTCTCTTATTTTTCAGTTTGTCTACTGTGGCTTGAATCCAGTTTATCCAATCCAAATCTGTGGTCATCTTATGGAATTGGTGCTTTTCCAATTATTTTGGAGTGGTCCATGTCCTTCTTAACAGCTATTCTGATCTTTGTAGAATTATGATTCTGTTTCCTGGATGTTCCCTCACTGATACCTGCTTCAATTGGTCCAGCTCATTTTCCAAAGCCACCCAGCATTGCTCATTCCCTTTGGCCCAACAATGGGGCATTCCTCACTTGTCGAGAAATGACCAGGTCAAGAGAGTTCTCCTAAACAAGCTTCAGATACTTGTCCCTCTCTTTTCCCCTTTTTATCATTGTTATCCCAGTCTATATTTATCCCAGTCTATATTTATTTAGTTGAGGTCTTCCATTACCATGAAAGGAAAATTTAAAAAAAGACAGATGCTGGAAATACTAAATGGAAAATCTCAGCAGGTCAGGCAGCATCTGTGGAAAGAGAAACAACCAACATTTTGCATCTGCGACCCCTTTGTCAAAACTGGGAAAGAGAGAGAGAGTTTTCAGTAGGAAGGTGGGGAAAGGATGTGTAGAACAAAGGAAATGTATGCAACAAGGGAGTCAAAGTGGCTTAATGGAAACAGTCACCAGTACATTAAACATCTTGGTCTATGCAATTACACACATTACATAGACTTTACTCTGTACTCTGTTATTGTTTTTACCTGTACTACATCAATGCACTCTGTACTAACTCAATGTATCTGCACTGTGTAATGAATTGACATGTACCAACGGTATACAAGACAAGTTTTTCACTGTACCTCGGTACAAGTGACTATAATAAACCAATGCCAATACATAGACAAGGCAGCTTAATGCATTGCAACTGCCCCCATTAAGCCATTTTGACTCGTCCTATCACAGCCATTCCTTTTGTTCTACATTTCCCTCCCCCACCTTCTCACCTACTGAAAACTAACTTGTATCTCTCTCCCCGTTCTGATGAAGCATTGACTGTTCCTATTTCCACAGATGCTGCCTGAATGCTGAGTGTTTCCAACATTTTCAGGTTTTACTCCCATTAGCACTACTTTATTGCTTTTACACACCTTTGCAAATTTGCTCCTTAATACCTCTCCCAATGTTGTAGAAATTAGATCATGTGGCACCATAAGGTCCAACCTTTGTGAAAAATAAGAATGAAAACTAGAGTACCACGCCGATCTCAAAGTTGGCGGTTTTGTCCCAGTCTCTTCGCTATGTATGCAAATGTACCCAAATACAAGATGGCACTACTGGGATATTTATTTGCTTCAGAGTGGTCCGTGTTGTCTCAAGGCCACAGAGCTTGCTTCTGTGCAACTTAAAGGGAAGTTCTCTGGGCAAGTTCCAGCTCAGAGATGAAAAGCCACCACACAGGCTGTTCAGTGGCCTTCAAACACATTGTGGAAATTCTCCCAATTTACTGTCAAAACATTTTGTAATTTTGAATCTATTAAATTTCACAACTTTCTCTGCTGTCATGAGATTATTGCCAGTTTTCATGGTCTCTGTTCAAAACTGAATTCCTTTCTCTTTGGCTTCAATCAAGGAAATTGCCTCTGAACTTTCTCCCAGAACATAAAGTGAAGGAGCAGGCTCAAGCCTGCTCCACTATTTAATAATATCTGGCTGATCCGATCTTGGCCTCAGCTCACTTTCCTGTCTAAACGCTGTTGGATTCTCTTTGCTGCAGTTATTTATTTCTCAGTAGCAGTGGGAGACACCAGGGCTCAAAAATAAGCTTGCATCCGAAGGAGGCAAAGAGCTCATGGACGAGTCGGGTGATCTTATGGAGACACGATGAGACCTAAAACCCTAGTGATTCCAACCAAGTCCATCAGACTTATGACACCCAGCAAATACTGGCTTCCCAAATAGAAATACCAGAGTAAATCAGTCCAAAAGCCTCTTTAAAGTCTAAACACTTATTTATGATTTACCTACTAAAACAGAAGGAAAATATAGAGCTGCCACATTCAGGAATAACTTTTTTTATATAAATGCTATAAAAATCATGATACTACTCCTCAAACTTTGGTCCTAAAAGTTTAATTTTAAGATAAGATTTCTTTATTAGTCACATATACATCGAAACACACAGTGAAATGCATCTTTTGCGTAGTGTTCTGAGGGTAGCCCGCAAGTGTCACCACGCTTCTGGCACCAACATAGCATGCCCACAACTTCCTAATCTGTACATCTTTGTAATGTGGGAGGAAACTGGAGCACCTGGAGGAAACCCATGCAGACACGGGGAGAATGGACAAACTCCTTACAGAGAGCGGCCAGAACTGAACCGGGGTCACTGGCACTGTAATAGTGTTATGCTAACTGCTACACTACATGAATGTGGAGTCTCATTCCTTCAGAATTTAATTAACGCTGGTGATTTATTTTATTATTTATTCCTCCTTTTTTTAAGTGTCTTTTTTTCCAACCTTTATTTCATTTCCTGCACCGAATTTAAATCTAGTTTCTCCTATGACTAGATTTCAGTAGGTATAAACTGGATTTGTTAGGAATGTAGAAAGGGACAGATCATGGAAGCAGGGACGGAGGCTGTGAAGCTTGAACTCAACATCATGCATCTTTTTTCCAAACATGTTCCCTGGTTGGACTTTGGGTTGTTTGTCATGCTCGGCTCCAGATCTAGAACATAGAAGACTACAGGCCCTTCAGCCCACAATGTTGTGCCGACATTTTATCCTGCTTTAAGATCTAGCTAACCCTTCCCTCCCTCTGACAAGGTATTCTTTGGAGGAGATCACAGGAGGTAAAGCAGATAAAAAGCAGAGTGTGGTTGTCTGGATCTGAGGGGATCCAGAGACAGGAAGAGAGGACATTTATTTATTTACCCTGATGGGTGTTCCAATGGCAGGGATGAAGGTAGTTAATATCTGAGAGGAATTCTTGCTTCTTCTGGAATGAGCAGTGATGTAAGTTGTCCTTTGCCACTCTTGAGCTGCAGTTTCCCAAAGTGTAGAAAAACAGATGTTCAGCATTCTTTCCATACCTTGATATCAAAAGGAAGTCTATATGCATGATGCTAAAGATACAAAAACTTGTTTGTCTGCATTGCATTGATCGAAAATGCAAGAATGTTTCATAAGAACGAGGACCAATTTTAGATTTTACAAAAGGTTAAATGACTTGCTCTTACTTCCCACTGACTCAGTAACATTACACAAAAGCTCACTGTAGTAGATACTGAAAATGAATTCAAATTTTAAGGAAATTGGGGGAATCTAACAAACCAGATACTTTAGTTCCAAACAGTAATAAAAATCTCCAACTTTTAATAGTCCCATCAACAGACATAATGATGAGGCTGTTAAATGGATGTGGTATTCTTGGCAAAATAACTTCCTGTCAGCAATGCGTCCATGATTGCAACATTGCTCAATCCAGAAGTGGGTGAGATGGGGTTGGGCTTGAAATTTAAAAAATTTAAACCTCACCTATTTTTTTTTGATAGTCCCACATCTTAGTTTAAGCTTTACCATTGCTATACTTGAAATGAAGAATGCTAACAATATTTTGCCGTAAGCTACAATCAAAGGCAGGAAAACATTATTTAACCAACACTCTTTGTACAAAATTATTTCAATTTATAAAAATAAATGAATACCTTTCCTTGGCACAATATATGATGTTGATGTGACTGAGTGACCAAATGAATGATTAAATAACTTGTTTGACTGCATGTTTGGAGGGAAGAGACTGCAGATACTGGAATCTGGGCCAACACACAATCTACTGGATGAACTCAGTGGGTTGAGCAGCATCTGGAGGGAAAAGAATTCTTGACATTTGAAGCTGAAACCCTGTCAGGTCCTGAAACGCTGACAGTTCCTCTCCTCCCACAGATGCTGCTCGACCCACTGAGTTCCTCCAGCAGATTCTGTTGACTGCATGTTTGATGAGTATCAGCTTTATGTCATTCAACATTACACAGCCTTTCAGTGCCCTACTTTAGAAAGTTAAATAAACATTGATTTAGCATACAGATGTATAACAGCCCTAAATCGAATGTTCCACAGCAATAGAAAAGCAGATCAGTCTTATTTTAAGTCATTTAGCGCTGGTATTTCACATACTTTATAATGGTACATTTTTAAAGGATTGAATGAAAAGTGGGTCTGAGGGTTTCCGTACGAATCTTGGATGGTGACATCAACAAAACTGTGAACAAAGGTTTTAAGAAAGGAAACAGGGAAAAAAAGTTACACTGAATGTACATACCACACTTGCCTGGCCCTACCTAGAATATTGTGGCTGGTCTGGGCATTATAATCTAGAAAAAGTTGTGAAGATTTTGGAGTGTGCAGAAGAGGTTCGGTGGTATGGTTCCAAGGTTCAGAGATTATGTTTACTTGAACAGATTTCAGAAGCTAAAAGTGTTTTCCTTCAAGCAGAGAAGGCCAAAGGAAGTTATTAAGGTTTTTGATAAGATAAAGGAAAACTTTATCTGTTTCTGAAAGGCTAACAATCACAGATTTAAGGTGAATGCCAAAAGAGGTTTCATGAAAGTGTTCCCTTCATGATACAAGTAGTAGGGATTTGGAATATATTGTCTAAAAGGGTGGTGGATTTGGATACAAAAGTAGTCTATGAAAGAGAAATTTAATATTCAGTTTTATTATCATAGCCAAGTCCCCTTTCTTCAATACCCTGAAGGCCAACATTGACCAGAAATGTATCTGGAACACACTGTAGCTACAAGAACAAGTGAGAGGCTTGGTGATATGTACTAAGTGGCTCACCTCCTGAATCCCACAAAGCCTTACCACCATCTACTAAGCAGAAGTTAGGACTGTGATGAAAATCTCTCTGCTTCCCTTCAAGTGCAACTCTAAAAACACCCCAGAAACTCTGCACCAAGCAGGACAAAGCTTGGCATCCGATCACCCACTTGAAACATTCACTCCCTCCAACAGCAAAGCACGATGGCATCCACAAAATGCATGCAAGGTTACTTCAACAGCTGTATGGGTGGTGGAAACAGAAGCAATCGATACCTTAAATAAAATGAATTTGAGAAACAACAATTTGAAGGGTGATGAGGAAAGACTGGGAGAATGGATGTGTTGGGATTATTCTACCAGAAGCTAGTGTCAACTCGATGGGCTGAATGTCCTCCTTCTCTATCACAGTAATTCTATAACAAATGAGCTCCACTACCAAGAACGACAAGGCCTGCAGGTGCATGAAAAACCACGTACTGCAGGTTCCCCAAGTTACATAACATCCTGAATTCCAAATCTCTCGTCACTGGGCCAACATCCCAGAACTCCCTAACCATAACATTCTTGGAGAACGTTCATCTCAAAGTCTTGCCAGCAGCAAGAGGTTTGGCACACCACCATCTTCTCGAGGGTGATTAGGCACAGGGAACAAACAAATACTCATATGCCATAAATAAACTTGGAGAAGAAGATTGCGAAGGTATGAGACAAGAGCAGGGCTGGGAATAATGAGATCCTTCTTCCAAAAAAAACTGAAGCAGAGCAAAAGGTTGTCTCCTGTACTGTACTAAACTATGATTTTAGTTTCTCCTTCTTCTTAATACAATCTATTGACTTTTAAAGTCCAAAGTTAATTATAACTTTTAATAAAACTTTCCTTCATCTTTTTCCCCTCAGCATTTTATCTTAATCCAATTAGGCCATACTTGGCCCTTCAATGGAAAATCAAGGAATTTAGACAGATTAACTAGTGAAATTGATCATTATTAATCTGTGAAGGCAACTAGACCAGATGTATGCCGTGGACATTTTGCTCAGATATATTCTTGAAATATCATACAATAATGTTCAAATTGTGTTCAATAATAAAAAAAAGCAGTCATAGTTGATTTGTTTATAGCAGAACAATGGCCCAATTAATTCCATAAAATAACTTGATCATACTGATACAGAATGACATTCATAACTAGATGTTTGTCACCACATCAGTTTCAAAGTTTTTATAGTTTATAATTTTGTTAAGTTGTTCTGCTGGCTGACATTTATTGACCTGGGTCACAGAAAAATGAACAAGTTGAAATCTTGCAAATACATATACTGTAATTCTGCAATATTATAAACTTTCTAATGATTCTGTTAAATATTACTAAGCTTTGGCAAAATGAACAATTTGCAATTCCATGGCATTTTTTAAAAGTATTGAAATATCCCAAGTTACTTCATAGAATGGGTAGAACAGGAGTTAGAAGACAAAACAAATAATGGCATATTTCAAAAGCTTTAATGAGCCTCTTGCAAGTGAAAAATGGATTTAGACAGATAATTTCAGTGGAAGTTCTGTCCCAACTGGAGGAGAAGGGTGTGCATTGATGGAGTGGGGTGAAACTGGTGCTAGGAAGCAGACGGGGAGAATGAAATGAATCAAATGTTACATTTCAAAGTGTATAGGCTTGACAGGCAATTAGGATTCAGCTTAGTGTAAGTAAATGGTAGAGTTTTAGATATATTGGAACTCATGCAAGATCGAACTTAGGAGCAGTAGGGAATAGTAGATAGATAATAGGTTCCCGCACTATGGAACTAAACTAGAAGGTGAAAATAGTTAATGTGAGGATATCCAATTTGAAACCCACTTCTGGGTCAAATGATATCGAAATGAACAGAGAGGAAGGGAAATAAACTCAAAATTGGTGTGTGATCTCATGTCCTGAGATAGCTTTTGCTCATCCATGTTTGAGGTTGGACAAACACAACTAAAGATCGTGGAACAAGATGTACCTGGATCTGGTAGGGAGCTAACTTCTGACTCTGTAGGTAGACGTAAGAAAGCATACTCAATGTCTTTGGATAATGTGATTGAGGGGCTTTATGTAGACACAAGGTCAAGGAAGCAACCACAGGCTCACGTGAATATAGGAGGTATCTTCTACAGTTTGCAAACAATTTTACCAGTGGCACCTTGATGAGGAGAGTCCCATTAGGATGCACCACAAAGAGTAATAATGGAGAGAATTGATTTGTTTAAGCAGTCCAAGTCTGAAGTAAGATGAAGGGAGACAACAAGCTGCAATTACAAAGGATATTGGCGTTGGTTTATTATTGTCACATGTACCGAGGTACAGTGAAAAGCTTGTCCTGGGATAGGCTGAATAGGTGCTATTGGCTGGATAGAAATCAGACTGCAGTGACTGATGGGAGAGTCTTGTGTGCCTCAGCATAACAGTTAAATTTTGGAGACTTAAGGAGAGAAAACAAGACAAATGGCAGGAATATTAATTGTAATCGAAAGTCGTTTTCTTAAAGGGGAAGCTGGTAGAGCTGTGGAAAATAAATAATGTCTGATTGTACAATGGGAGCAAATAGTTGGCCTCATGGATGTGAAAGTGCAAGAGGAATTGTGGTGCTGCGGTTGATGGTAGGAGTGGAAGTTGAAAACGAAAGCTAGAGTTGGAGTAATTCAGGTGAATGGGAGATGGAACAGAAGAGGTTGGAGAGTTTCAAGGCAGGGAGATGGATTACTTTATCAAAGAAAAACACCACAAATGTTGGCAGAAATGGTAGGGGGGGGGGGGGTGGCGTGACAATGTTTGGCTTTGGAGGAATTTGCAATAGTCATACTCTAGTATCACCTTGAAGTAACAAGGTGAGGTAGTCACAAAGAGGGAGAACCAAAATTACTCAAGTTATAAGCCACGTGACTCATTCCAAATTAACGTTCAACTATATAATCCTCTGTTCTTCATGTTATTTTGGAAAATTTAAAACAGCTGAGTCATAAACCCTTGAAGGCTTGGTAGGTAAATATACAATGCACTGTGGTGCTGAGTCACAAAATAGTAGGCAAAGGCATGTGATTCAAGTTATTCCAGTGTACCTCAGTACGTCACAATAATAAACCAATACCAATGAAACGGTGCTGTATTAACAAACTCCAAGGGTACTTAGGATAAATAAGAAATCCATTTTTAAAACTCTCTCATTTTTAATAAAAACAGCCAGCTTTGGCAAAACTGGCTGTCAATTTTCCCAAGAGTATTCACTAAGAATCGCTCAAACATTTTCCAAAATTCTCCAAGGGATTCTATTATTTGTCTTTGCAGGGGCCCTGCCAGAGATATTTAAAACATCCTTAACCACGGATGAGGTGCCGGAGGACTGGAGGATAGCTAATGTTGTTCTGTTGTTCAAGAAAGGGTCTAAGAGTAACTAGGAAATTATAAGCCGGTGAGCCTGATGTCAGTCGTGGGTCAAAAAGGTATTCTAAGGGACAGGATATATAAGTATTGGGATAGACAGGGCCTGATTAGGGATAGTCAACATGACTTGTGCATGGTAGGTCATGTCTAACCAATGTTATAGAGTTTTTCGAGGAGGTTACCAAGAAGGTCGATGAGGGAAAGGCTGTGGACTTTAGCAAGGCCTTTGACAAAGTCCCACATGGGATGCTGGTCCAGAAGGTTAAATCGCTTGGCATTTAGGATGAAGTAGCCAAGTGGATTCAACATAGGCTTAGCGGGAGAAGCCAGAGAGTGGCAGTAGATGGTTGTCTCTCTGACTGGAGGCCTGTGACTAGTGGTGTGCCACAGGGATCGGTGCTGGGTCTGTTGTTGTTTATTGTCTATATTAATGATTTAGATGATAATGTGGTAAACTGGATCAGCAAATTTGTGGATGGCACCAAGATTGGGGGCGTAGTGGATAGCGAGGAAGGCTATCAAAGCTTGCAAAGTGATCTGGACCAGCTGGGAAAATGGGCCGAAAAATGGCTGATGGAATTTAATGCAGACATGTGTGAGGTGATGCACTTTGGGAGGACAAACCAGGGTAAGACTTAGAGTGAATGGTAGGGCTCTGAGGTGTGCCGTAGAACAAATGGACCTGAGAATACAGATCCATAGTTTCTTGAAAGTGGCGTTACAGGTAGAAAGGGTCGTAAAGAGAGCTTTTGGCATGTTGGTCTTCATTAATCAGGGCATTGAGGATAGAAGTTGGGATGTTATGTTGATGTTGTATGAGATGTTGGTGAGGCCAAATTTGGAGTATTGTGTGCAGTTCTGGTCACCTACCTACAGGAAAGATATCAACAAGCTTGAAAGAGTGCAGAGAAAATTTACAAAGATATTGCCGGGACTTGAGGACCTGAGTTATAGGGAAAGGTTGAATAGGTTAGGACTTTATTCCCTGTAGTGCAGGAGAATGAGGGGAGATCTTATAGAGGTATACAAAATTATAAGGGGTAGAGATAGGGTGAATGTACACAGGCTTTTGCTTCTAAGGTTGGGTGATACTAGAACTAGAGGACATAGGTTTAGGGTGAAAGGTGAAATATTTAAGGGGAATCTGAGGGGGAACTATTTCACTCAGAGGGTGGTGCAAGTGTGGAATGAGCTGCCAGCGGAAGTTGTGGATGTGAGTTCAATTGTAACATTTAAGAGAAGTTTGGATAGGTACATGGATGGGAGGGGTTTGGAGGGATATGGTCCGGGTGCAGGGAGATGGGACTAGGCAGAAGATCAGGTCAGCATGGACTGGATGGGCTGTAGGGCCTGTTTCTGTGCTGTCATGCTCTATGACTCCATGACCAATTCCTGCCATACTTTGAAATGCAAGAATGTTTGATAAGAACGAGGACCGGTTTTCCAAAAGTTAAGTAACTTGCTGTTACTTCCCACTGACCCCAGTAAAGTTACACTTAAGCTCACTGTAGTAGATACTGAAACTGAACTCAAATTTTTCCAAAGGATTTGGACAAAAAAAACCTATGATTGCAATGCATGAATCTAACAAACCAAACATTTTAGTTTCAAACAGTAATACACATCTCCAAGTTTTAATAACCCCATCAACAGGACATAAATGAAGAGGTTGTTAAATGAATGTTGTATTCTTGGCTGGAGCTGACTGACTTTGATTGCAAGTACCTATCACTGTAAGCCATGCTGAGTCACACCATTGTAACTGATTTTCTTCCCTCCTGCAAACAACTAATTTCAGCACACCATTATGATATGTACATCTTGTAAAGGCAATGATTTGCCTCTAATGGTTTCTTATTAATCTAATTCAGAAAATCTTTTGTATCCAATAACAAAAACTAATTATTAATTTAAGCCCGAGCATTTTTTGTGCAATTGTGGTTTTGATTTAAAATGTTCTTCTACTAATCAGATACTGACTGGAACTGATGAAACCGAGCTAGTCCTGGATTCTTGTGTTCTTTGTCTAGGCATGGTGAAAACACAGCAAGATAAGCCAACTATCCCTTCTGGAAGCTCTTCTTCGTCCGTCCATTCATTGAGACCTGGGTTAAAGCACTGGATGCATTTCTTATATTTCTTTTCTGCCTCGTTCCAACCTCCCACCAAATAGATCTTACTGTCAAGGTTTGTAACACCGGCAGTACTGACACCAACAGGGAGGGGAGCCACAAAGCACCACTGCCCAGTACGTGGGTTGTAACATTCAACAGGGAGCACGTCAATCCTCTCCCCGCGACCTCCTAGCTGACTTCCACCCAGTACATACACACGATCTAAAAGGGAGATGGCACAGTGCCATCCTCTAGGTGTGCTCAGGTTAGCTGCATCTTGCCAGCTGTCTGCTGAGAGATCATAGGCAGATGCCAAACGGGAATATGCATTATTAATGTAACCTCCAGTAACCAGGATTTTCCCATCTATTACTGCACTGGCGTGACAACACCTGGATACCTCCAAAGGCACTTTAAGATGCCATTTGTTGGTTGCTGGCACATAGCATTCAACAGAGGCAAGGAGACCATCTGAGTTCCTCCCCCCAATTGCAAAAATTAAACCATTAAAGACATTGAGGCTGAAGTGGGTACGTCTATAGGTCATGCTTGCCAGATGAATCCAAGTATTGAATCGAGGATCGTACCTGGAAGAATAAAAACAAATGCAAATACGTATACAGCCAACCTTCATGCTCTTTGCTTATTAAACATTTTCAATAACATTGATAGAAAATAATGAAGAAAATTCATTACAATTTGTTCAAAGTCAGATGATTAGTTAAGTGTTGGGTTAATTTTCAAGTCAACCTCCTTAACTTAAGGCTGTCATCCACTTGAGTTTATTAGATTTTCCTTAATTTTTTTGCTCTCTCTGCGTCTGAAGAAAATAGAACATAGAACAGTGCAGCACAGGAACAGGCCGTTCAGCCCACGATGTTGTGCCAAACTAATTAAATGCCTAACTAAACTCATCCCTCCTGTCTACACAATGTCCACATCCCTCCATTCTCTGCACATTCATGTGCCTATCTCACAGCCTCTGAAACACCTCTATCGTATCTGCCTCCACCACCATCCCTGGCAGCGCATTCCAAGCACCTACCACTTCTGTGTAAAAAAACTTGTCCCCGCACATCTTCTTTGAACTTACCCCCTCTCACCTTAAATGCATGCCCTCTAGTATTAGACACTTTGATCCTGGGGAAAAAGATACCAGCTGTCTACTCTATCTATGCCTCTTGTAATCTTATAAGCCTCTATCAGATCTCCCCTCAGCCTCCGACGCTCCACAGAAAACAACCCAAGTTTGTCCACCCTCTCCTTACAGCACAAAATAATTAACTCTTGGTATGAAGTTTTAATGGACCACGATCATTTCCCAGTTCTTTACTAAAGAGTTATAAGGCGAGCCAATTAGAATCGAGATCAGGAGAGATTTTGTCACCCAGATGTTGGTGAACCTGTGCAATTCTCTCCCACAGAAGACAGTGGAGGCCCAGTCATTAACTACATTCAAGAAGGAGATGGATATATTTCTCAATACTAAAGGGATTAAGGCATATGGGAGAAAGCTGGGAATGAGGTACTGAAGTGGATATTTACCCATGATTGTGTTGAACATTGTAGAGAGCTGGAAGAGCCAAATACCATACGCACTGCCGGTAGAGGTTGTGAGGGCAGATACATTAGGGACATTTAAGAGACTCTTAGATAGCCACATGAATGATAGAGAAATGGGGAGCTATGTGGGAGGGAAGGGTTAGATAGATCTCAGAGCAGGATAAATGTTGGCACAACATTGTGGACCGAAGGGCCTGTACTGTGCTGTAGTGTTCTATGTTTCAATATTTCTATGTGACCACTTCTCCAATCAATTCAACCAATAAAGTAAGTAAAAATAAAATCAATATCAGCACTGCCTTGTAGAATTGGGGCAAGTTAAACCATGTTGTTGAAGCAGCACACAAAGGCTGCAAGTCTACAACTAAATCAGTCTACATTATGGGATTTTTTGCTCAAGTTTAACAATATACAGGAAAACTATTCAAGTTCCAAGGATTTACATTGGTTACCTTGAAGATTGAAGCCACAAGAAGTGAAATGTTTCACATTCCATTATCTAGAACAGTTTCACCTGCTGTGTGTCATAACCCCATGGCTTCAGTTGTGAATCTTGGACTCTGTCTTTACCTCTCACTGCCTTGGTGAAGCAGCCAGCATAATCAAAGACCCCACCCACCCAGGTCATTCTCTCTTCTCTCCTCTTCCATCAGGCAGAAGATACAGGAGCCTGAGGGCACGTGCCACCAGACTTAAGGACAGCTTCTACCCCACTGTGATAAGACTACTGAACGGTTCCCTTATACAATGAGATGGACTATGACCTCACAATCTACCTTGTTGTGACCTTGCACCTTATTGCACTGCATTTTCTCTGTAGCTGTGACACTTTACTCTGTAATGTTATTGTTTTTACTTGTACTACCTCAATGCACTCTGTACTAACCCAATGTAACTGCACTGTGTAATGAATTGACCTGTACGATCGATATGCCAGACAGGTTTTTCAATGTACCTTGGTACAAGTGACAATAATAAACCAATACCAAGAATCAGCTGCCAGCGGCAAGCTGCCCCCACTAACTGCTGAGCTATAACATAACTTTTCTGCATCTGCTAATGTTACCAAATGGCAAACTCCTGCCTAGTGGCAAGGCCTTGCACAGGGCGATGCCATCATATATTGGGGTGGGGGATTAAGGTGGGATGTATAGAGGATGGAGGAGAACAAGTTCCTCCTATTTAACAAGTGGAAAAACCTTTGACAGAAAAGTAAGCCACCTCCCCAACCTTTTCCAGCTGTCAAATACATCAAGGACTTTGAAAGCTACTGAATGTCCATCTAGAACTCAGAAATATTGAAGTTCCAATACAAATTTGTTTATCAATTAAAAAACGTTAAAATGTTATAAAATTAAAACACCAGTATGTAAAAGCTATTTAAAACTTTTAACTAAACATGGTCAAGTAAAAAAAAACCTCTCTCCTTTGTACCCATTCTTTTCCATTGAAGTTAGTGGCAGGATTCTGGGTAGTGTGGAGGACCAGAGGGATCTGGGGGTCCATATCCACAGATCCCTGAAAGTTGTCTCACAGGTGGATAGGGTAGTTGAGAAAGCTTATGGGGTGTTAGCTCTCATGAGTCGAGGGATCGAGTTTAAGAGCTGTGAGGTAATGATGCAGCCTTACAAAACTCTGGTTAAACCACACTCAGAGTACTGTGTCCGGTTCTGGTCGCCTCATTATAGGAAGGATGTGGAAGGGTTGGAAAGGGTGTAGAGGATGCTGCCTGGTTTAGAGAGTATGCATTATGAGGAGAGACTAAGGTAGCTAGGGCTTTACTCTTTGGAGAGAAGGAGGATGAGGGGAGACATGATAGAGGTATACAAAATATTAAGAGGAATAGATAGAGTGGACAGCCAGCGCCTCTTTCCCAGGGCACCAATGCTCAATACAAGAGGGCATGGCTTTAAAGTAATGGGTGGGAAATTCAAGGGAGATATCAGAAGGAGGTTTTTTACCCAGAGAGTGGTTGGGGCATGGAATGCGCTGCCTGGGGTGGTGGTGGAGGCAGGTACATTGGTCAAATTCAAGAGATTACTAGATGGGCATATAGAGGAAATTAAAATAGAGGGGTATGTGGGAAGAAGGTTAGATAGTCTTAGGCGAGGTTTAAAGGTCAGCACAACATTGTGGGCTGAAGGGCCTGTATTGTGCTGTACTGTTCTATGTTCCATGAATTAGATGAGCTGCCTGTTCCTTGTGCAGACTCAGAGTTCAGGTACTCCTACTTGGGTTAGAAGCACCAAATTTGTATTCTATTGCTGGACTCCATGAGGATTTCACTGTCAGAATGCAGTGGGAATACCTCAGCATATGATTAAATGGTAATTTAAGGCTTCCTTGTTCAAGCAGAAGGGCCAAAGTTCCTGGCATTTACAGGGGTGGGTACATGCTGGTACTGTGGAATGGAACCAGCATTTCCCAGCAAGTTAGGGCCGATTTATAGTTCAGTACTGCATTTAATTTTTCAACTTTTCAAAAGGGAGTTTTCTTTAAAAAAAAATGCATTAGCAAGAGAACACTTCCTCTCAAGGAGAGAACTAATTGATAGTCTAGAAGCTAATTTTCAGTTCAGCAAATTCAATGGCACAGTTAATCAGTTTGCAAAGACTGAGATGATTAAACAGTTAACAAGATTAGGTTGCATTTGATTTTTAGCAACAGGAATTATTTCGAGATTTGTACAGGTAGTTAAGTGTGCAGTTGCTTAATGCCATCCCTGTTGTATTGAGCAGTCGAACAGCAGAAGTTCTTAGAGTCTTGCTGAAACTGTGAACCATCTTCACTGACCTGTGGGAATATCTAGCCCACGACCACTCAAGACGAAGGTGGTGCATTTGGGATGGCAATGAAAACGACGAGCCCGTTTATCAGAAGTACACACAATTCTGGTGTTAGCTGCGGATAGAGCGCACCACCCATCCACTTGCTCCATCCTGCATGATCTGTAGATCCAACACTTGTCTCATTCCCTACCTAAGAACTCACAGAACTGATCTAAAGAAACGGCATAGTGAGAAGAATTAATCATCTCCAGATTATGCAGCCAAAATCTGTATGCTTTCACAAATAGATTTAAAATGAAAGAAGTAATCTATATCTATGTGCAAACTTTCAATAAGAAGAATGTATTTCAATATCAGGAACACCAAACTATTTTAACTCTGAATGTTGCCAAAAACACCTCACTTTTGCACTTAGTTCTCTCTTTGAGCAGCAGTGCTCAAGTATAAGAATCTGAACTCACTGCCTGATTTTATAAAGAGACACAAGAGACTGCAGATGCCAGAATCTGGAGCAAGACACAAAACACTGGAGGAACTCAGCGGGTCAGGCAGCATCTGCGGAGGGAAGTGGACAAAGGTCAGATGAAAGGTCTCAACCCGAAATGCCGACTGTCCATTTCCATCGATAGATGCTACCTCACTCGCTGAGTTCCTCCAGTGTTTTGTGTGTAATACCTGATTTTAGAATGTCTGTTGGAAAGACTGCAAAGCAGTCATTTTTAGATAGTTTACTGTCAGTAAGAGAACAGATTTACAGAATGTCTCTCTAACATCTAAAAACTACACCAAACTTAACAAGATCAATGGTAGTGTTTAAATCAAAATTGGAAATAAACTAAAAGTTACAATTTTTAAAAATGGGCCAAGTTGAGAACATAAAGAGAGAAAAAATACTTAGCAGAAAGAGCAAATTGTTTCTAACTTCTTTTGTAACAGGATTAAAACTCTAGTATGAGAACTATTGTTGACATTTAAATACCTTTGTTACTGTGACACTAAGGTTTGAGTCAATTACTGACAATCCAAAGGTTAAACGGGAATTATTTATGTATTACCACATGCTTTTGAAACATAAAGAATATTCCTATCACAATTAGGAGTGTGCATAAGTGCTTTGTCTTAAATAGAAAAAAGTAAACCTTGATAAGAACACCAGGTTAAATGTACTTTAAATTGACATTCAGATTACATTTGTAGGAATGCACTCAAAAACATGTTTATTTAAAGAAAGTATCCCTAAAGGGTTCGAGTATAAAGCAGTGCACTGTGTATTTTTGCAGAGAAGCCCAGATGGAGAATCCAGATCATTTTTGGGGCTATTCAATTGATTGTGGAAGTACCAAACTTCTCAACAGTCCATACGCTACTGCCATTCTGAATGCACTCTGACTTCCCGTGGATTCCAGCACTGGAGTCTCAACGTCCTTCAGTTCTCTGTCTTTGTTGGGTTGGAAAATCGGGGCACTGAATCTGAACCTTACACAGGCTCAGCAACCATATTTATTTCAACAGAGAGAAACTGCCATGAGGAAAAGAGGCATTGCTTTTAATCAATTGAGTTAACCTAACTATTAAACCCATTTAAGTATTTTTTAATCTTAATATTTAGCATTATCATGTCTTCAATAGTTTTTTTCTTCAGTGCTTGAAAATGCCAGAGGCATTCACAAAAATTCCATGATTATTTTGACAGTTGGTCTTTCTGGTAGGATGGCTTAGTTAGATGTCAAAGCACTTCTGGATGTACCTTGTATAGTGAGACAGCCCTGCAGTGTACTGGGTCTCCCCAGTCAGGAGCCAGCTTCATGTACTTGCATCTACAGGTAGGACAGTGAGGAGTACGGTCACCCTGCCACTCTCTGAGGCAGGTCATAATAGAAACATATTGCAGGTGGGAAGCGGGCTGTATGTGGTTGCCTATTGCATTATAATGAGAGATGCTCAAAATCAACACTAAAATGCCCCCTTGCTCTGTAAAACAGTATACCTCCAGGCAACAGAGGGGTCATATTCTGAGAAAACCGTCCATATTGCGATTGTCCATAATGCAAACCCATGATAAAAATTAACAAAATGTATAGTTTCTTTGGCATTTTGAGTTTATTTAGTTATTTTTTTCCGCTCACAGAAATTCCTTTTATCTTAAATCTTTTGGTAGTGATTTCTGAATTCTGTAAGGCCGAATTTCTTTTCATCAAGCTGCTGTAACGAGGGAGGGCACACTGTATTGTGTTTCTAAAAATTTTAATCCCAAAGTGCTCAGAACTTCATTTTCCACCACTCCATATATATTTTTTAAAATGTAAACTTTATTTACAGCACAGTAACAGGCACCTCCGGCCCAACTTGTCCGTGCCGCCCATTTTAAACCCATGTTAACCTACCCGTACATCTTTGGAATGTGCTAGGAAACCGGAACACCCGGAGGAAACTCACGCAGACACAGGGAGAATGTACAAACTCCTTACAGACAGCGGCCGGAATTGAACCCAGGTCATTGGCGCTCTAATGGCGTCACGCTAACCGCTACACTACCTTGTCAATATGGAGATATTAAGAGGAATATTATAAAATATTAAGAAGAATAGATAGAGTGGACAGCCAGCGCCTCTTTCTCAGGGCACCAATGCTCAATACAAGAGGGCATGGCTTTAAAATAATGGGTGGGAAGTTCAAGGGAGATATCGGAGGAAGGTTTTTTACCCAAAGAGTGGTTGGGGCATGGAATGTGCTGCCTGGGGTGGTGGTGGGGGCAGGTACATTGGTCAAATTCAAGAGATTGCTAGATAAGCATATGGAGGAATTTAAAATAGAGGGGTATGTGGGAGGAAGGGGTTAGATAGTCTGAGGCGAGGTTTAAAGGTTGGCACAACATTGTGGGCCGAAGGGCCTGTATTGTGCTGTATTGTTCTATGTTCTATGGAGATAATTCCGATGAATGTTAAAATACTTACATTGCAGTAGTGACTATTATTACCTGCAGAAGTTGCTCACAGCATGCTTGGCCTGATTCCTGGCATCATTTTGATCTTCACCACCAGCAACATAGAGGAATCCATCCATCACAGACACACATTGATTGAAGCTCTTATAAGGCATTTCAGAAAGTTTGTTCCAAACACGTTCAGGATCTCGATATATAACCTCTCTGCTGAGCGACTTTTCTGTTAGTTCTTGACGGCCACCCACTACCGCTAGAACTTTGAGGCCACTACGGACTTTTGTCCTTCTTGACTGTAAGGTGTTTTGTTGATAGGGAAGGAGGTGATAGTTCATGGCTTCTACAAGATATTTGTGACATTCCAGGTCTTGCATCATTCTAGGCACAGTTTGGACATAGTTCACCAGGTCCTGTGCTGAAATGGTACCGAACCGAATGGTGTTCAGTAAATCGGCTGCATATTTGACCCTTTTATTATCAAAATCCAGCCATTTCATTGCAATCTGGAATGCTGTAATTTCTGATGGTAACTGAAGGGCATCATCCAGCATAAATTCCATTATTTGTTCAAAGGTTAGCTTCAAGAACTGGTCCCTTTCTGAGAATTCTAGGAAATTTTCAGTAATGAATTTATGTGCTGCTTCCTTGGTACTTTTAAGTCCATATGTTTCCGCAATATTAGCAATGTACATGCAATTCTCCACATTGATTTCCTGCATCAAGAAGTCACAGCACATCTTTACAAGAGAATCAATCTGGAGCAAGTTGGCTGTTGCGATTGTGCTAGCAATTGTATACAATGATAATGTTATCTTTCCACAATATGCATAAGTGATAACCGTGACAAGACCCACTGGAGATATTTCATTGAGGTCTATTCTTTGGGTGGATGGATCTTTCTTTAGGATATTCTTGAAGTACTCACTGCAAGAAGCCATCACCACTTTGTGAACTTCAAATGACTTGGTTTTTGTGGAAATGGTTAGATCACACAGAAAATTTTCTTGCCTCATTTTGTTCATTGCTTCTAAGAGACTAGAGCTGTGGAATGAGTTGGAGATCTCCGTCGAAATGCAACTGAAACCATTGCCTCCATCTACAAGGCCATTCACGCCATTTAAATGGATGATTGTGCTTTCCTCCACAATGACAGTCGTGTCCTTGTTTTCTGCTTTATTTTTTTTAATATTTTTCTTCTTTGGTGCCATGACTGTAATGCCCTGTCACGGTCACAATCTGGAACACAGGTATTTATTTATAAACTGAGTAAATAATTCTCTAATCCACTAATTAGATGCATACATACTTAAAATTCTTGCTGATTGTAGACACAACATGTATTAGAAATTTTGATATTGGATTGGAATTATTTTCTCCTCAAAAACAAAATTTATACAGCAATCATCACCATGTAAGTACTTCCCAAAGTACAACCAGTTTAGAACTTTTAAAATGTAGATGCTGAGGCCACTTGGGACAATATGTGGTTAAAGCTTCCACAAACACCATAGTGATGATGTCCAAATAATCAAATCTAATGACTTGAATTTGAAAGAAAAATGTTGGCCAGGTCACTGCGAAGAACACATTTGCTGTTCTTCAGTATAAGAAATGCTTATATCCATCTGGAAAAGCAGAATCAATTTAACGTCTCAATCAAAAGATGACACCAAGCACTTCCCAGAGGCTAAAGAAATTTGCCACATTCCCATCAGCCCTCACCAATTTTTATTGATGCACTTTTATTGATGGTCTCCTACTGGACTCCTTCTTCTTCAGCCCTTTGCCTCTTCTACCCATCACCTCTGAGCTTATTACATCTTCTCCCCCTCCCCCACCTTCCCCCTCTCACCTGGACTCATCTCTCACCTGGACTCACCTGTCCCCTGCCTGCGTATGCTCCTCCCCCTCCCCCACCTTCTTATTCTGACTTCTGCCCCCTTCCTTTCCAGTCCTGATGAAGGGTCAACTATTTATTTTCCTCCATGGATGCTGCCTGACCTGCTGAGTTCCTCCAGCACTTTTTGTGCATTGCTATCTGGATGCATCAGGGCTTGGTACGGCAACTGCTCTGCCCAGGACCGCAAGAAACTGCAGAGAGTTGTGGACACAGCCCAGTGCATCACAGACACCAGCCTCCCCTCCATGGACTCTGTCTATACCTCTCACTGCCTTGGTGAAGCAGCCAGCATAATCAAAGACCCCACCCACCCGGGTCACTCTCTCTTCTCCCTCTCCCATCATGCAGAAGATACAGGAGCCTGAGGGCAGATACCACCAGGCTCAAGGACAGCTTCTACCCCACTGTGATAAGACTATTGAACGGTTCCCTTATACGATGAGATGGACTCTTGACCTCACGATCTACCTTGTTGTGACCTTGCACCTTATTGCACTGCACTTTCTCTGTAGCTGTGACACTTTACTCTGTACTGTTACTGTTTTTACCTGTACTACATCAATGCACTCTGTACTAACTCAATGTAACTGCACTGTGTAATGAATTGATCTGTACGAATGGTATGCAAGACAAGTTTTTCACTGTACCTCGGTACAAGTGACAATAATAAACCAATACCAATAGCTGTCAGAAATGTGCTTGTATGGATGCTGGAAGAGGACAAATCTGTGCTCTTACAATGGATTGAACAGCCCACTGACACTCACAATTAGGGCTCACAATAAAAGAATAATTTTGGCAGGATTCTTCGATTCACAGCAACGAAACCAATAAAGAACTGACGAAATGAAAGTACTTTTCTGAGAAATAGTAGTTTAGTACATGGGTTTTCTGTTAGCACAATAGCTCCTGAAGACTGGAGACACAGGTAGACAAGGTGGCGAAGAAGGTGTTTGGCACATTTGCCTTTATCGATCAGGGCACTGAGTACGGGAGTTAATACGTCATGTTACAGCTGTACAAGACATTGGTAAGGCCACATTTGGAGTACTGTGTACAGTTCTGGTCGCTCTACTATAGGAAGGATGTCACTGAACTGGAAAGGGTGCAAAAAAGATTTCCTGGGACTGGAGGGTTGGAGTTAATAAGAAGAGGCTAGATACGCTGGGACTTCTTTTCCCCCCTGGGTGTAGGAAGCTGAGGGGTGATCTTCCAGAGGTGTATAAAACCATGAGGGACACAGATAAGGTGAATGGCCACAGTTTTTTCCCCAGGGTAGGGAAATCCAAAACTAGAAGACGTAGGCTTATAGGTCAGCACGGTAGCGTAGCGGTTAGCATAGTGCCAATACAGCGCCAGTGACCCAGGTTCAATTCCGGTCGCTGTCTGTAAGGAGTTTGTATGCTCTCCCTGTGTCTGCATGGGCTTCCTCTGGGTGCTCCGGTTTCCTCCCACGTTCCAAAGATCTACGGGTTAGGAGCTGTGGGCATGGGATGTTGGCACCAGAAGTGTGGCGACGCTTGCGGGCTGCCCCCAGCACATTCGCAGTAATGCAAAAAGATGCCTTTCACTGTTTGATGTACATGTGACAAATAAATAAATATCTTATCTTACATCTTAAAGTGAGAGGGGAAAGATTTAAAAGGGGACCTGAGGGGCAACTTTTACACACAGAGGGTGGTGCATATATGGAACGAGCTGCCAGAGGAAGTGGGAGAGGCAGGTACAATTACGCCATTTAAAAGACATTTGGACAGGTACATGGATAGGAAGGGTTTTTGAGATAAAGGCTAAGTTCAGGCAAATTGGACTGGCTTAGTTAGGCGTCTTGGTCAGCATGGACGAGTTGGGCCGAAGGGTCTGTTTTCCTGCCGTACGACTCGATAACAATAATTTGTTCTGAATAAAGAGTTGGAATTTATTATGAATATTAATTTAATATGAATTTATTAAATCAATTTTATACCTAAAGTTTATATACAGTGTAAAATGATAACTAGCAGTGTTAAGAAAAGATATCTTTATTAGTCACATGTACATCGAAACACAGTGAAATGCATCTTTTGCGTAGAGTGTTCTGGGGGCAGTCCGCAAGTGTCGCCACACTTCCGCCGCCAACATAGCATGCCCACAACTTCCTAACCTATACGTCTTTGGAACGTGGGAGGAAACCGGAGCACCCGGAGGAAACTCACACAGACACGGGGAGAACGTACAAACTCCTTACAGACAGCGGCTGGAATTGAACCCAGGTTGCTGGCGCCGTAAAGCGTTACGCTAACCACAAAGCAGAAAAACCGGTCTCCCGCGTGACAGGCAGGGATACTAACCACTATACTAACGAGGAACTAGGGATAATGCCTTTACTAAGTTCCAAACACTTTCTCTTGAAGCATGGTCTATGTTCTATGTTCTAATGTGGGGAATGTGGTGGTCAATTTGCACACTGCCCACACCAATAAATTATATCATGATATTGATTACATAATTTTGCGATTATCGAGGAATACAACAATGTGAGGCATAACAATGAGAGGTTTTGCACCCTGGTAGGACAAATGTCAGGAGGCAGTACACTCTTAAGGGCAAGATCTTAAGAGTGTTGAAGAGCAGAGAGACCTTGGGGTGCAAGTCCATGACTCATTGAAAGTGGCTATACAGGTAGACAGGGTGGTTAAGAAGGCTTATGGAATGCTTGCATTTATTAATTGGGGTATTGAGTAAAGGAGTCAAGAAGTTATGATGCATCTCAATAGAAGTCTGGTTAGGCCGCATTTAGAGTATTGTGTACAATTCTGGTCACCTCACTAATAGGAAGGATGTCGAGGTTTTAGAGAGGGTGCAGAGGAGGTTTACTAGGATGCTGCCTGGATTAGAGGGCATGTGCTAGCAGGAGAGGCTGGACAAACTTGGGCTCTTTTCTCTGGAGCGGCGGAGGCTGAGGGGTGATCTGTTGGAAGTGTATAAAATGATGAGGGGCATAGATAGGGTGGACAAGCAATATCTTTTTCCCCATTATTGAGTGATCCAGTACCAGAGGGCATGCATTTAAGGTGAGAGGGGGTAGGTTCAGAACAGACGTGAGGGGCACGTTTTTTACTCAGAGAGTGGTGGATGCCTGGAATGCATTGCCTGATAGGGTGGTGGAGGCAAATTCACTGGGGGCTTTTAAGAGGGGCTTGGATGGGCACATGAATGAGAGGAAAATGGAGGGATATGGGCAATCTGTAGGTAGGAGGGAATAGCTATGTCAGCACAACATTGTGGGCCGAAGGGCCTGTTCTGTGCTGTGCTGTTCTATGTATGACTTTCAGAACACCAGGAGATAGCTCTCCTGGTGATTTTTGAAATAGCTTCACTGCATCTTTTACTTTCACCTGGAGAGATCAGATGGGATCTTGGTTTAAAGACAACACCTGAAATACGGTAGCCCTCTCTCAGAACGTCCACAGAGATTTTCTTGTACTCAGGTGTGCAAAGTGGGACTCGAACTCAGAACCTAATGGCTCAGGTGGGATGGGAGCACAGATCACATTCAGAAGTCAGGATTACAAAGTAACATCCTATATAGTTCAGGATATTAAAACAGTAGTTTCAATCACCAATACAATTAACACATGGGAGGGCAGGGGTGACCAGGAGAGGAATAAGGATTCTGTGAGCTGGATGTCCAACCCCTACATTCCTTCTCTCTCTGCATCTGCTGATATACATCAATCAGCTCCAGGAATAGCAACACAGCAGCTCTCACTGGGCTTCCCATATTAAGACGGGTTCAAATAAAGATATAGCCTTTCTGGCAAAAGTTTATTGGGGGAGGGGGAGGGGGAGGGGGAGGGGAAAAGTTCCACATTTTCATTCATGATAATTAGCATATCTGCTTAAAAAAGCTATTTTAAACCTCAAATTGGATAGCTACTTCAATAAGAGAACAGAATATATAATCCGGTGTATTAAGTTAAAATCTTAACCAACATGCAAAACAGATCTTGATCTAAAATTTAAGCAGACAGCTAATGAAAAGTTAAATCATGTCATCGACCAATACTTTTATTTAAATCTAACATAAGCTGTGTATGGCAATTTCCAAAATTGGCAAATCAAAGATTTGCTCGAAATAATACAATTAATGTTGTTCTAAATAAAACAACGTTGCACAGCCTTTTAACCTTGAAATGTCTAATTTAATATAAACCTGAAATATTCTACATGTCACTTGCACTAAGAAAGTTGCATTTTAATATCATATATTTTTGAAAACCTACCCGTAATGATGAAATCTTCCCGAGATTATTAGAAGGGTTGTTGGTGTGCTGTCGGTCCTCTGTAGCTGAAGACTGTCAGGCTAAAGCCGGCAGAGGGTCTGTTAAAAAATGTGATTCTGCGCGTTAACTCTCTCAAACCAAGAGGCGGACTGCAACAAGTTTCCGGTGGTGTAGCCATTGACACTCGTTATAGCAGCAGTTGGCTGACTTGAGTGTGTGTGTGTGCTCCCTCAGGGGCGACGGGTATGGCAGAAGAGGTAATGCAAGATGTATTGTATTTGAAAGAACGACTCCTGAAGGTCACCGACCCGGCTAAGGTGTGTTTGCAAGCTGTTGAGTAACGGTCCCCACATTGCAATTCCTCAGAACATTGTTACCTATACAAACAGGTGCTGCTGAAGCATCATCGACTTGCAATGCGGGTTACAACCCGGGTTTTCTCTCCACAGACACTGCCTGATCTGCTGAGTAGTTTCAGAGTTTTTTTTATGTTTGGGGATGAATATTCAATGCACAGAAAAAAAAGTGTTTTGTGGTGAAAATCTTTAAAAACTAGGTGTGTTAAAATGCTCTGCGCAACATCTGTTTCTGGACTTGGAAGCAAGATAATATTTTCAGTTCCTATCTTAAAACTACCTTGGGACATTGTATCTGAGATATGGCAATCTGAAAATGACCCAGTAGCTGCAAGAAGACTTGCTTATTCCCCTCAAAGTTTGCAACTTAACTAAGGCTTCTGTACTTTTGCTGAAGATGTGGTTTGGGAATGAAAATTATGATAATTTAAGTTGTAGGTGTACCTGACTTCTGGAGGAGAGGCTTCATTGCTGGATATTGTTAATAAAAATGTTACGCCTTCTCATTGCCTAAATGTTTCCTGAAAAGTATTTTCAGAAAATAGGTGGTGTTGCAAATTTGATTTTTTTTTCATGAACACTTCCTCTGGTTTAGTTATTCCATAATAGACTTGGGCAGACATATTTATTATGGTTTCCTGCCATTGTTTGATAGTATAATTTTAGATATCATTGCCACTAAATTACTTTCAAAAATTCTCTTGTAATTTAAGTGCACCAATGATAAATGACTGTGGATAGAAAAATGGGTTGGGCATGAAGTCTACAAAGGGCACATAGATTGGTTATTCATATTGGTAGGAAGAAAACAGTATAAGATAAGATCTTTATTAGTCACATGTACATCGAAACACACAGTGAAATGCATCTTTTTGCGTCGAGTGTTCTGGGGGCAGTCCGCAAGTGTCACCACACTTCTGGCGCCAACGTAGTATGCCCACAACTTCCTAACCCGTACATCTTTGGAATGTGGGAGGAAACCGGAGCACCCGGAGGAAACCCACGCAGACATGTTTTTATACAGTGAGAATCTATTAAATGGCAGTGTACAGATGGGACTTTGTGTACTCGAGTAGCGGACATTAAGGAAGGCAAATGACACATTGGCTTTTTTTTCACAAGTAAGTTGGAGATTACCACACTTGGAGTATTGTGTTCAGTTCTGGTTGCCTCATTATAGGAAGGATGGGGAAGCTTTAGAAAGGGTGCAGAGGAGATTTACCAGGATGCTGCCTGGTTTAGAGAGTATGCATTATGAGGAGAGACTAAGGGAGCTAGGGCTTTACTCTTTGGAGAGAAAGAGGATGAGAGGTGACTTGATAGAGGTGTACAAGATGATAAGAGGCATAGGTCGAGTGAACAGTGAGAGACTTTTTCCCAGGGCGACAATGGTTAACATGAGGGGGCATAATTTTAAGGTGATTGGAGGAAGGTATAAGGGGGATATCAAGGGTAAGTTTTTTGCACAGAGAGTGGTGGGTGGGTGGAACGCACTGCCGGCAGAGGTGGTGGGGGCAGATACATTAGGGACATTGAAGAGACTCTTAGCCATATGAATGATGGAGAAATGGGGGGCTATGTGGGAGGGAAGGGTTAGATAGATCTTAGAGCAGGATAAAATGTGGGCACAACATCGTGGGCTGACTGTGCTGTAATATTCTATGTTCTAAAAGGGGTAAGGTCAATTGCAATTATGCAAGGCTTTGGAGAGAGTGCACTTGGTGCACCTTAAAAGAAATCTGCTTGCCTTGGAGTCAGTGTGGTGTAGGTTTGTTCGAATGATCCTGCCATGAGAGGGTTGTCATGTCATGAGTGCCTGGTCGTGACTGGTCTCTGTGTGTCGGAGTTGGGAAGAGCAAGAAGTGAATCTCATTCAAATGAGAATCCGAAAAGGATTGAGAAGGTCGGGGCTGACGTGCTGTTTCCTCCCATTGGGTAAGAGGTTGGCCATTTAAGCTGAGGTGAGGAGATGTTTCCTCAGTCAGAGGACTGCAAATCTTTGGAATTGTCTACCCAGAGAACTGTAGATGCTCGTGCACAGGGTTGAGATGAACAGATTTGTGGATACCAAGGGAAGATGGGGACTTGGTGGGTAACTAAACAGAGGAGCTTATCAGTAATGGTATAACTGAACTGAAGAGAAGGCTTGGAGGTCCTTCTGACCTGTTCCTTTCTATTGTAACGTGAACCAGAATTTTGGATCGGTCTTCTCCACTGACTCATTACCTGAAGGTGAACCTGTTGGCCGTATTTTGAAACGTAGTTCTGCCAATATCATTCAACTAATGTATTTTTTTTCCCCACAGAGCACCAGTTCAAAACGGGTTCTCTGTTCAACCTAAGTTTCTTTGTGCAATGATGTACAGTAGGCATGTGGTACAACATATCCATTTTCTTGACTTTGATCAGTGCCCCACTTGCATCGCTAACCTCCTTACTTTGATAGAATCTTTCTTTGCTGAACATAGAACAATATCTAACAGGAACTGGCCCTACTGTGCCAACCACAGTGCCAAGTCAAGCTACTACCATCTGCCTGCACATGGTCCATATCCCTCCATTTCCTGCCTGTTCATGTGCCTGTCTAAATGCTTCTTAAACATTGCCACCGTATCTGCTTCCAACACTTTGCCTGGCAGTCAGTTCCAGGCACCTTACCATTCTTCTGTGTTTTTATTAAAAAAAAGTTTGCAATTTGCCTTGTAAATCTTCTTTAAACTTTCCGCCTCTCACTTAAACCCATGCCCTCTAATATTTGACTTTCCACCCAGGACGAAGGTCTCTGACTGTCCACCCTATCTATGCCTTTCGTAATTTTATAAACTTCTTATAAGGTCTCCCCTCAGCCTCTGACACTCTGGAGAAAACAACCCAAGTTTGTCCAACTTCTCCTTGTAGCTGATACTCTCCGATCCAGGCAGCATCCTGGTGAATCTCTTCTGCACCCTCTCCAAAGCCTCCACATCCTTCCTGTAATGCGGCGACCAGAACTGCACGCAATCCTCCAAATGTGAGCTAACTAAAGTTTTATACAGCTGCAACGTGACTTCCCAACTTTTACACTCAACAGTGTAGCAGTTAGCATAACACTATTATAGTGCCAGAGACCCGGGTTCAATTCCGGCCGCTGTCTGTAAAGAGTTTGTACATTCTCCCCGTGTCTGCATGGGTTTCCTCCGGGTGCTCCGGTTTCCTCCCACATTCCAAAGACATACGGGTTAGGACGTTGTGGGCATGCTATGTTGGTGCCGGAAACATGGTGACACTTGCAGGCTGCCCTCAGAACACTCTACGCAAAAAGATTTATTTCACTGTGTGTTTCAATGTGCATTCCCATCTACCTGTGTTACCTGGACTGCCCTTTACAGCTTTCTTTCTTTGCTGAATCTCCTTTTCAGTGTACCTCCTGTTTAAAAGCTTCACAGAAACCTATCAAAGTTTTTAAGCTCATCAGTAACACAAAAATGACTTGTTCTAGCTTCTGGTAGAAGATGCCTTGCACTCAGTAGATTAAATCACCTCTTCTCTACAGAGAAGAGACAGCGATTCTTGTCAAAGCCAAATGGTGCCAGACCCTGAATGGTGGCTAAATGCATCAGTGGAAATATGGTTTGATATGTTTGTTAAGCAATATATATTAGGAGTACTTTATTTAAATGTGTTTTTGATCAAGAATCAGATATATTATCAGTGTCTTATGACGTGAAATTTGTTGTTTTGTGGCAGCAGTACAGTGGAAAATTACTATAAATTACAAAATAGCGCATAACGTTGTACCAGTGGTTTCACAGTTTTTCCCTCACTCGCGTGAATGAATGGTTGAAGGTCACATGGGTAAAGAGATAGCAAAGAAACGTGTGCACCTTTTTTAAAAATGGTACTGCTTTAGTTATTATCTTTCACTACGTGCCTTGTCCCAACCCATCCTTATCAGCCTCTTCATTCCATGGAAATTTAACTTTCTGCTGCTTCACAGGCTTGGGCTCTCACTGCACGAGTCCATGCTGCCTTTCCACACAAGGACATTTGACCTGGATCATTGACAATGCCAGTTCTATAGTTTGCACCTGCCCTGTTTCGTCACTGATTAAATAATGTTCGTGTTATGGAACCTGTTGTGAACCTTTATATCCTTTCCCCCTGTTCCATTCTTTACTCCTTGTGACTCACACTTAGAGCCACAGAGTAATATAGCATAGAAAAAGGCCCTTCGGCCCCTCTCGGCCATACCGACAAGGTGCCCACCAAGCTAGTCCCATTTCCCTGTGTATTGGTTTATTATTGTCACTCGTACTGAGGTACAGTGAAAAACTTGTCTTGCATACCGTTTGTACAGATCAATTCATTAGAACAGTGAATTGAGGTAGTACAACGGAAAAGCATAACAAAATGCAGAATAAAGTGTTACAGTTGCAGAGAAAGTGCAGTGCAGGCAGACAATAAGGTGCAAGGGCCATGATGAGGTAGATTATGAGGTCAAGAATCCATTTTATTGTACTGGAGAACAGTTCAGTAATCTTATAGAAGCGGTCCTTGAGCCTGGTGGTACGTGCTTTCAGGCTTTTGTATCTTCTGTCTGATGGGAAAGGGGGGAGAAGAGAGAATGTCTGGCGTGGGTAAGGTCTTTGATTATGCTGGTTGCTCTACCAAGTGCAGACAGAGTCCATGGAGGGGAGGCTGGTTTCCGTGATGTGCTGATCTGTGTCCACAACTCTCTGCAATTGACCCGTATCCCTCTTAAACCTTTCCTCCTACGTACTTATCCAAATGTCTTTTAAATGTTATTATTGTACCTGCCTCAACCACTTCCTCTGGCAGCTCATCCCATATACTCACCACCCTCTGCATGAAGAAGTTGCCCCTCAGGTCCCTTTTAAATCTTTCACCTTAAACCTATGCCCTTTAATTTTTAGCTCCCCTTCCCTGGGAAAAAGACTATGTACATTCGCCCTATCTATACCCCTCATGATTTTATACCTCTTGATGTCCCATGTTCCAAGGAATAAAGTCCTAGCCCACCCAACCTCTCCCTACAACACAGACCCTCGAGTCCTGGCAGCATCCTCGTAAATCTTCTCTGCACTTTTTCCAGTTTAATGACGTCTTTCCTATAACAAGGTGACCCAAACTGTACACAATTCTCCAAGTGCGGCCTCGCCGCTGTCTTGTACAACTGCAATGTGATGCCCCAGCTCCTATACTCAATGCTTTGACTGATGACTTGGCTCCTTTGGTGAGTCACCCACTTTAAATTGATCACTAAGTTCCTGCTTCTTTGCAAATAAGATTCATCTCATCCATGGCATTGTCCTTGATACAGCCCACATCGAATCTGCACCTTTTTCAATGAGTGACTTTACAGTTTCCCAACCCAGTGAGACCATTCTGTCATTCCCATTCCAAATAAGATTCTAAAAGGGATTGACAGAGAAGGTGTTGAAATGGCAAATCTCTGATATGTTCTCCCACTCTTTTAGTTCCTACCCTCCCCAGTTCTCTCTGTTTTTGATGAAATGTTGAATTGGCCCCAACAGCTTCCTCTAATGAATTCTAAAAGCACGTATATTTTCTTAGTGCCTTCCAAATATCTTATCGTTCTATCACCATCAGTTAAGACAAATGTCAATTTATTGCTATTTCGAGAACCTGAGATGCAAATTGGCTGCGGCATTTCTTTGCGATTGTGACTTCAAAAGAACTGGAAGATCTTCCTATCCTGAGTAGAAGCCAAAAATGCAGTTTTTCTTTTCTGTTCACCTACTGAGAGATGCCTCAATTCTATCTTCCATAACACTTCCAGCTGGACTTCTTGTGGTCTTCCACCCCTGCTGCTCCCCCGGGTAAAATGCCGACCACCTTTTCTGAATCCAAAGCCTCATGTTCAAAAGAATACAACAGATAACTGACCTCCTTGATTGCTGGATTGTTCTTGTTCTGTGACTTAAGGTACACCTCAACATCTACGGCTTAGATCAAGCTTTAGATCGTCTATTATCTCTGTATGTGGTCCAGTATTGCCTTTTGTTCATAGTGTTCCTATAAGCAGCTTTGTGGACTTTACTGTATTAAATGTTCCATGTGAATGCAAGTAGTTGTACAGTGAAGCATAGGAGGGAGAAACCATGAAATTATATGCCTGTTAGTTTTATTGTGGCACTTGAATCTCTTATTGGGGAGAGTGACGGGTATGAGCTGATTACAGAGAACCATTTTATCCTGCTCTAAGATCTATCTAACCTTTCCCTCCCACATAGCCCCCCAATTTCTCTATCATTCATGTGGCTAAGAGTCTCTTCAATGTCCCTGATGTATCTGCCTCCACCACCTCTGCTGGCAGTGCAAAAAGCATTAAAACTTATTGAACAGGTAGATAAATAAGGCTAATGGAATGTTAACCTTTATTTCAAAGGATCTGAAGTGGCTTTACGTCTGAGCAGTGCTCTGATAGGTTTCCATCTGCTGTATCTGAGAATTCTGGAAACCATGCCTTGGGAAGCCTGAAATGATGTTGGGAAGGATCCAATATAGGATGAAATTGGGTTAATAGTATTAAAATATGAGGCAACCTCGCCTTGGAAAGGATGAAGTGGTGTTGGACAGGATCCAATGTCGATTCACCAAAATGAAACTGGGGTAAAAAGGGTTAAATGATGAGGCAAAGTGCACGTTTTAGACGTATCCCCTCAGGTACTGAGGTGCTTAAGTTGGTTAAAGTAACATTTGGGTTTATAGAGAGAAACTATTTCATATAGAGAGAAACTACTTTGTGTAGAGAACCAATCTAATTCAAGGCCATAACCACAAAATAAGGGTCATGTCAGAGAGCACACCTTTACACGTGGGGCAGGGGGAGGTATGAAATTCTGCCCCTCAAAATCTGGAGAAAATTCCCCTCAAAAATGACTTGAAGTCGAGAGTCAACCAGAGAGTTTTAGAAGACGAGGTTTAGATTTTTGCCAGTATTGGGGTTCAGAGCTACAGAATCAACCAAGCCAAGAAGATGGTAGGTTAATTGGCCAATGTAAATTGCCTCTAGTGTGTAGGAGAATGTAGAATCTGGGGAGGAGGGGTGTTGTTGGGGTTGATGGGGAATGTGGGGAGAATTAAAACTGGGACTAATGTAGGGGTTAAGCAAATGGGTGATTGATGGCTAGCATGGGCTCGATGGGCCAAAGGGCCTCTTTCCCTGCTGTATTTCTATGACTCTGGATGGAGTTAAATAACTAAATGCCAGATCAAGCTTGAAGGGCGAAATGAACTAATCCTGGTTCTATGTTCTTGAGCCGTTTTCGCATGTGAAGTGTCATTGGGACAGAAGCACAGAAGAGGCCATTTATTCCTTTGGTATTAAATAAGTATTGACTCTTTGACATAGCAGCATTTATAGATCTTTCCGTTTTGCCACAGCTTTTTTTCTGTATATATCATCTGTGCTTTAACTGTTGTCTGTAGTGAAGGCTTCCACACAGTAATGCTTTTAATAAGTTCTTTCCAAGTTTTTCTCATTTTCTTTGCAAATTCTTGATAGATACTGCTGTGGCTGCCAGCAAGTGTGTGAAAACCATATCTTCAGTGCTGCATTTCATTTCCCTGCCGATGTAATGGGGCATATCTACTTGAGGGAATATCTCTAATCAATATGTTTGAGGATGTTGGGTTCAAACCTGTTTCCTGCCATTCCATGCTGTGTTAGTACATTGTATGTTTTAAATGATCCATTATCATCGTTTTCTTGCCAAAGTGTGTTATGCAAATTACATGCGCCTCGCTTTTGCTGGTGAGGAGGATTTAAGGGTATCACCAGTGAGGTCAAACTATTTTCTGCTGCTTGTGTAACTGCTGTCATTTTTAAGTTGCACGTTTATAGTGCGTGGTAAATGGAGTAGGTCACCCCAGCATTCCCATAGATAGGCACTGAGCTCATTGCAGAGTCAGCCATTCCATGGCTCGACAAGAACATGGAGTCATTTGCCATATGTGGTACGTGGCTAACTAAATAACCGGAACTTTAAAAGTTAATTATATAAAACTTTGCTCTTCTGGTTAGAAAAGTTTAGATATAATATGTTAAGTGTTGCAAAGATCATGCTTTTGTGCTGAACTTGCAACATATCTTGAAAATATCAAGCATTTAGGAGCAATGTAGATATTTTGACAATGAACAAATACTTCCAATTCACGGAAACTTACTGTCTGAATTTTTGTGTAAACCAGTACATTTAACTCTGAAATAATACACTGTAGTTTAACGTACTTATATTTATTATGGATCTTTTCCAGATTCTGAAGTTGTTGAAACGCTTGCAGGACTTAAACATCACGGTGGATGTTCTGGTGGTAAGATACAACATCTGTATTATATATGAAACAAATTTTGTCAGTTGAACACAGATCTGAATTCTTCCACTTGCTAATTTATGGTTCTGAATGTGTGTGAGAGAGGGGGAGAGATCTGTGTGTATTCAGCTATTTTTATCTAAATGTCAGAAAGGAATTTCCCTTTATAAAGTCAGCTCAGCCGTCATCTAATTGAACACCTGAAGTTTCGTTAGAAATATTCTCGCGTTGGTCGTACCGTATCCTTGGTCAATTAACTTCTCCTCCTCCTCCTCTTGGGTGACTTGCTTCCCATCTATGGTATTGTGGGTTCTGAGGTGGTTGATGAAGTCAATGTGGAAACAGCAGGGTCTTCCACAGATGGGGCAGGAGGTGGGTAATTTGTCAAGGAGTGCAATAGAATGTTATTACTGCCATTCTGAATTGGTTGCATTTCTGAAGGTGCCCTGAGAGAGTAAATGTAACTGTGCGCACTTCCGCTGTGAATATCACCCTGCAGAATATGTACAACTACAGGTCAATTGAATTAGTGGTCAAATAGTAAGAAAAGCTCCTCGAATTATGGATGGTTATTAACTTAAGATTTAGATAGAGGAAATTTGTTATCAATGGCTAGCCTTTGTCCAAGTCAAAGTCAAGTTTAGTGTCGTATGCACGTGCAATGAAAAACTTACTTGCAGCAGCATCACAAGCACATAGCATCAGATAAGCAGCATTCACAAGTAAAACATATCGGGGATGGGAAGGCAGTAGTCAAGTTTAAACAGTGAGAATGCAGCATGTCACTTGCAAATTTCTGCAGATGAACAGTGGAGAGCTGGTTGCATCACCGCCTGGTATGGAGGCTCCAATGCGCAGCATCGAAAGAGGTTTATTATCACTGACATATGTCGTGAAATGTGTTGTTTTGCGGCAGCAGTACAGTGCAAGACATAAAGACATAAAAATTACGATATGTTACAAAAATAAATGAATAGTGCAAAAGAGGAATAATAAGCGAGTGTTCATGGATTCATGGACTGTTCAGAAATCTGATGGCGGAGGGGAAGAAGCTGTTCCTGAATCATTGAGTGCAGGTCTTCAGGCTCCTGTACCTCCTCCCCAATGGTAGTAATGAGAAGAGGGCATGTCCTGGATGGTGAGGGTCTTTAATGATGGATGCCGCCTTCTTGAGGCGCCGCCTCTTGTGATGACACAAAACAACAAATGTCACAACAACAAATGATAGCGAGGTGGAGGAAATTAAAGGTCATGCGAGGATAGAAATCAAAGGTTTGTACGTGATAAAAATGTTCTCAGGTGCATCTATTTCAATGCAAGGAGTATTGTAGGTAAGGCAGATGAGTTTAGGGCGTGGATTGGCACGTGGGATTACGACATTATTGCTATTAGTGAGACTTAGATGCAGGAGGGGCAGGACTGGCTGCTTAATGTTCCAGGATTCTGTTGTTTCAGACGTGATAGAGGGGGAGGGATGAAAGGGGGAGGAGTGGCGTTACTGGTCAGGGAACAGATCACAGCTCGTCTATAGAGGCCATATGGGTGGAGCTGAGGAACAGGAAAGGTGTGGCCACACTAATAGGGTTGTATTATAGACCGCCCAATAGTCAGAGAGAATTGGAGGAACAAATCTGTAGTGAGATAGCAGACTGATGTAAGAAATAGGAAGTTATAACCGTAGGGGATTTTAACTTTCCACATATTGACTGGGACTCCCACACTGTGAAAGGGCTGGATGGCTTGGAGTCTGTCAGATGTGTTCAGGAAAATTTTCTAAATCAATATATAGAGGTACCAATGAGAGAAGATGCAATACTTGATCTCCTATTAGGGAACCTGACAGGTCAGGTGGCAGAAGTATGTGTAGGTGAACATTTTGGGTTTAATGACCATAACATCATTAGTTTTAAGTTAATTATGGATAAGGACAGGTCTGGTCCTGGAGTTAAGGTTCTAAATTGGAGAGAGGCCAATTTTATGGAAATGAGAAAGGATCTAGGAAGAGTGGATTGGGGTAAGTTGTTTTCTGGCAATGATGTGTTCAGTAAGTGGAAGGCCTTCAAAGGCGAAATTTTGAGAATGCAGAGTTTGCATGTTCCTGGCAGGATTAAAGGCAAAGTTAACAAGCATAGGGAACCTTGGTTTTCAAGGGATATTGGCGATCTGGTCAAGAAAAAGAGAGAGGTGTATAGCAGGTATAGGCAACTAGGAACAAATGAGGTACTTGAAGAGTATAGAAAATGTAAGAAGGTACTTTTATAAGTGTTTTGAAAGTTTTAAGCAGTAGAGTGGGGGCTGGACTGCGCAGGCGCGGTGTGGGCAGTTTAAAAAGCAAACAGACTATCCAGCGGGCAGCGTCGGAGTGGGCAGCGGAGTGAGAGGGAGCAGAGTGTTTTGGGCTTTGGCTCAAAGGGCTTCGGCGTAAAGGGGTGAGGAAAGGTAGGTGACTTGAGTTAAGGAAGGCGTATGAGTGCGGTTTCCTGTACTCAGTGTCAGATGTGGGAGTTCCCGGAGTCTCCCTGCCTCCGGGAAGGCTATGTCTGCACCCGGTGTGTCGAGCTGCAGCTCCTGAGGGACCGTGTTAGGGAACTGGAGATGCAGCTCGATGACCTTTGTCTGGTCAGGGAGAATGAGGAGGTGGTAGAGAGGGGTTGTAGGCAGGTCGTCACACCGGGACCACGGGAGTCAAGCAATTGGGTCACAGTCAGGAGGGAGGAGGGGGAAGGGGAAGTGTCAGGTACCCAGAGAGTACCCCTGTGGCTGTACCCCTTGACAATAAGTACTCCTGTTTGAGTACTGTTGGGGGAGACAACCTACCTGGGGGAAACAACAGTGGCAGTGTCTCTGGCACAGAGCCCGGCCCTGTGGCTCAGAAGGGTAGGGAAGGAGAGAGGAGGGCACTAGTGATAGGGAACTCTATAGTTAGGTGGGCAGACGGGCGACTCTGTGGATGCAGGAAAGAAACTCAGAAGATAGTTTGCCTCCCAGGTGCCAGGGTCCAGGATGTTTCGGATCGCGTCCAAGATATCCTGAAGGGGGAGGGAGAACAGTCAGAGGCCGTGGTACATATTGGTACCAACGACATAGGTTGGGAAAGGAATGAGGTCCTGAAAAGAGACTATAGGGAATTAGGAAGGAAGTTGAGAAGCAGGACCTCAAAGGTAGTAATTTCCAGATTACTGCCTGTGCTAAGTGACAGTGGGTATAGGAGCAGAATGAGGAGGAGGTTAAATGCATGGCTGAGGGATTGGAGTAAGGAGCAGGGATTCAGTTTTCTGGATCATCGGGGCCTCTTTTGGGGCAGGTATGACCTGTTCAAAGAGGACGGGTTGCACTTGAATCCCAGGGGGACCAATATCCTGGCGGGGAGGTTTGCTAAGGCTACTGGGGAGAGTTTAAACTAGAATTGCTGGGGGGTGGGATCCATACTGGAGAGACTGGGGAAGAGGTGTTTGGCTCTCAAATAGAGAAAGCTAATAGTAGGTACGAGAGGGACGATAGGCAGGTGATAGAGAAGGAAAGTGTTCAGACAGGTTTGAGATGTGTCTATTTTAATGCAAGGAGTATTGTGAACAAGGCGGATGAACTTCGAGCTTGGATCGATACTTGGAGCTATGATGTGGTGGCCATTACGGAGACTTGGATGGCTCCGGGGCTGGAATGGTTGATTCAAGTGCCAGGTTTTAAATGTTTCTGGAAGGACAGGAAGGGAGGCAAGAGAGGTGGGGGAGTGGCACTGTTGATCAGAGATAGTGTCACGGCTGCGGAAAAGGTGGACGTTGTGGAGGGGTTGTCTACGGAGTCTATGTGGGTGGAAGTTAGGAACAGGAAGGGGTCAATAACTTTACTGGGTGTTTTTTATAGGCCACCCAATAGTAACAGGGATATTGAGGAGCAGATAGGGAAGCAGATCCTAGAAAGGTATGAGAATAACAGAGTTGTTGTGATGGGGGATTTTAATTTCCCAAACATCGACTGGCATCTCCAGACAGTGAGGGGTTTAGATGGGGTGGAGTTTGTTAGGTGTGTTCAGTAAGGGTTCTTGACACAGTACGTACATAGACCTACAAGAGGAGAGGCTGTGCTTGATTTGATATTGTGTAATGAACCTGGTCAGGTGTCAGATCTCTCAGTGGGTGAACATTTTGGTGATAGTGATCATAATTCTATCTCCTTTACGTTAGCACTGGAGAGAGATAGGAACAGACAGACTAGAAAGGCATTTACTTGGAGTAAAGGGAATTATGAGGCTCTCAGGCAGGAAATTGGAAGATTAAATTGGGAACAGATGTTCTCTGGGAAAAGTACAGAAGATATGTGGCAAATATTCAGGGGATATTTGTGTAGAGTTCTGCATAGACATGTTCCAGTGAGACAGGGGAGTCACGACAGGATACATGAACCGTGGTGTACGAAGGCTATAATAAACCTAGTCAAAAGGAAAAGAAAAGCTTACAAAAGGTACAGAGAGCTAGGTAATGTTAGAGATCTGGAGGAGTACAAGGCTAAAAGGAAGGAACTTAAGAAAGAGATTAGGAGAGCCAGAAGGGGACATGAGAAGGCCTTGGCGGGCAGGATTAAGGAAAACCCAAGGCATTCTACAAGTATGTGAAGAGTAAGAGGATAAGATGCGAAAGGATAGGGTCTATCAAGTGCAGCCGTGGGAAGGAAATAGCGGAGGTACTTAATGAATACTTTACATCAGTATTCACCATGGAAAAGGATCTAGGGGATTGTAGTGGGGACATGCAGCGGCCTGAAAAGCTTGAGCATGCAGATATTAGAAAAGAGGTGGTACTGAAACTTTTGGAAATCATCAAGTTAGCTAAGTCGCCGGGACCAGATGGGGTGTACCCCAGGTTGCCGTGGGAGGCGAGGGAGGAGATTGCGGAGCCTCTGACAATGATCTTCGCGTCATTGATGGAGACAGGAGAGGTTCCGGAAGATTGGAGAGTTGTGGATGTTGTTCCCTTATTCAAGAAGGGGAGCAGGGATAGCTCAGGGAATTATAGACCGGTGAGTCTTACCTCAGTGGTTGGTAAGCTGATGGAGAAGATCTTGAGAGGCAGAATTTATGAACATTTGGAGAGGTATAATATGATTAGGAGTAGTCAGCATGGCTTTGTCAAGGGCAGGTCCTGTCTTACGAGCCTGATTGAATTTTTTGAGGATGTGACTAAACACATCGACGAAGGGAGAGCAGTAGATGTAGTGTATATGGATTTCAGCAAGGCGTTTGATAAGGTACCCGGTGCAAGGCTTATGGAGAAGGTGAGGAGACATGGGATCCAAGGGGACATTGCAGTGTGGATCCAGAACTGGCTGGCCCACAGAAGGGAAAGAGTGGTTGTTGAAGGGTCGTATTCTGCATGGAGGTCGGTGACCAGTGGTGTACCTCAGGGGTCTGTACTGGGACCCTTACTCTTTGTGATTTTTATAAACGACCTGGATGAGGAAGTGGAGGGGTTGGTTAGTAAGTTTGCAGATGACACGAAGGTTGGGGGTGTTGTGGATAGTTTGGAGGGCTGTCAGAGGTTACAGAGGGACATAGATAGGATGCAAAGTTGGCTGAGAAGTGGCAGATGCAGTTCAACCCAGATAAGTGTGAAGTGGTTCATTTTGGTAGGTCAAATACGTTGGCGGAATATGGTATTAATGGTAGGACTCTTGGCAGTGTGGAGGATCAAAGGGATCTTGGGGTCTGAGTCCATAGGACGCTCAAAGTGGCTGTGCAGGTTGGCTCTGTGTTTAAGAAGGCATATGGTGTATTGTTCTTCATCAATCGTGGAATTGAATTTAGGAGTCGAGAGGTATTGTTGCAGCGATATAGGACCCTGGTCAGATCCCACTTGGAGTATTGTGCTCAGTTCTGGTTGCCTCACTACAGGAAAGATGTGGAAGTCATAGAGAGGGTGCAGAGGAGATTTACAAGGATGCTGCCTGGAATGCGGAGCATGTCTTATGAAAGCAGGCTGAAGGAACTCAGCCTTTTCTCCTTGGAGCGACGGAGGATGAGGGGGGACCTGATAGAGGTGTATAAGATGATGAGAGGTATTGATCAGGTGGATAGTCAGAGGCTTTTCCCCAGGGCTGAAATGGTGGCCACAAGAGGACATAGGTTTAAGGTGCTGGGGAGTAGGTATAGAGGAGATGTCAGGGGTAAGTTTTTTACTCAGAGAGTGGTGAGTGTGTGGAATGGGCTGCCGGAAATGGTGGTGGAGGCGGATATGACAGGGTCTTTCAAGAGACTGTTGGATAGGTACATGGAGCTGAGTGAAATAGAGGGCTATGGGTCAGCCTATTAATTTCTGGGGTAGGGACATGTTCGGCACAGCTTTGTGGGCCGAAGGGCCTAAATTGTGCTGTAGTTTTCCTATGTTTCTATGTTTCTAAAATACTAAAGGAAATCAGGAAGGCAAAAAGAAGACATGAGGCTGCTTTGGCAGATAATGTGAAGGTAAACCCAAAGGGTTTCTACAAGTATATTAAGAGTAAAAGGATAGGAAGAGACAGAATTGGTCCCCTAGAAGATCAGAGTGGTTGTCTGTGTGTGGAACCTCAGGAGATGGGGGAAGTTTTTTTTGCATCAGTATTTACTCAGGAAACTGGTATAGTGGATATAGAAGGAAGGGAAACAGGCAATAGTGTCATGGAACATATAGAGATTAAAGAGGAGGAGGTGCTTGCTGCCTTACAGCGAATAAAGGTAGATAAATCCCCCGGGCCTGACAGGATATTTCCTCGGACATTGAGAGAGACTAGTGTAGAAATTGCAGGGGCCCTGGCAGATATATTTAAAATGTCCTTGGCCATGGGTGAGGTGCTGGAGGACTGATGGGTAGCTCATGTTGTTCCGTTGTTTCAAAAAGGCTCTAAAAGTAAACCAGGTAATTACAGGCCAGTGAGCCTGATATCAGTAGTCGGTAAATTATTGGAAGGTGTTCTGAGAGATCGGATATACAAGTATTTGGACAGCCAAGGGCTGATTAAGGATAGTCAGCATGGCTTTGTGCATGGTAGTTTGTGTTTAACGAATCTTGTAGAGTTTTTCTAGGAGGTTACCAAGAAAGTAGATGAAGGAAAGGCTGTGGATGTTGTCTACATGGACTATAGTAAGGCCTTTGACAAGGTCCCACATGGGAGGTTAGTTCATAAGGTTCAGTCACTAGGTATTCATGGAAAGGTTGTAAACTGGATTCGAAATTGGCTGTGTGGGAGAAGACAGAGTGGTTGTGGATGGTTGTTTCTCAGACTGGAGGCCTGTGACTAGTGGTGTGCCTCAGGGATCTGTGCTGGGGCCATTGTCGTTTGTTGTCTATATCAATGATCTAGATGATAATGTGGTAAATTGGATCAGCAAGTTTGTTGATCACACTAAGATTGGAGGTGTTGTGGACAGTGAGGAAGGATTTCAAAGCTTGCAGAGGGATCTGGACCAAATGGAAAAATGGGCCAGAAAATGGCAGATGGAATTTAATGCAGACAAGTGTGAGGTGTTGCATTTTGGAAGGACAAATCAAGGGAGGACATACACAGTAAATGGTAGGGCACTGAGGAGTGCGGAGGAACAAAGGGATCTGGGAGTTCAGATACATAATTCCCTGAAAGTAGAGTCACAGGTAGACAGGGTTGTAAAGAAAGCTTTTGGCATCCTGGCATTCTTAAATCAGAGTATTGAGTATAGGAGTTGGGATGTTATGGTGAGGTTGTATAAGTCATTGGTGTGGCCAAATTTAGAGTATTGTGTGCAGTTCTGGTCACCTAACTATAGGAAGGATATCTGTAAGATTGAAAGAGTGCAGAGGAGATTTACTAGAATGTTGCCGGGTCTTCAGGAGTTGAGTTACAGGGAAAGATTGAACAGGTTAGGACTTTATTTCTTGGAATGCAGAAGAATGAGGGGAGATTGGATAGAGGTTTACAAAATTGAGGGGTATAGACAGAGTAAATGCAAGTAGGCTCTTTCCACCTAGATTAGGAGAGATAAGTACGAGAGGACATGGCTTTAGGGTGAAGGGGGAAAGGTTTAGTGGGAGCTTCTTCACTCAGAGTGGTGGGAGTGTGGAATGAGCTGCCATCTGACATGGTAAATGTGGGCTCACTCTTAATTTTTAAGAATAAATTGGATAGATATACAGAGGGGAGAGGTCTGGAGGGTTCTGGACTGGGTGCAGGTCAATGGGACTAGCGAAACAAAGTTTCAGCACAGACTAGAAGGGCTGAATGGCCTGTTTTCTGTGCTGTAGTGTTCTATGGTTCTGTGGTCACGACATACGTCAGTGATTATAAACCTGATTCTGATTCTGCGTGCAACTGCACACATTGGTCCTGAGCATTTTCTAACAGTTTGCTGAAGTTCATAACAGTTCACTTAAAGGTTTTGCAATGTTTACTTAGAAATGTATAAATATCACATGGAACCTTTGAAATTCCCCTCATTAATAACAGTTCTTGCGGACACTGGGTGAATATCCTGGTTGCCTTTTACTTCCTCTGGTTGAAGCGTAGTCCTGGATGTCCTTGTGTTACTGTTGGAGACCTCACTGGGTAGCACACACTGCATACTCTGTGCACCAGTAATGGGTTTTACCTGCCATGTCTTCTGTGCTGAGGTTACCTGCAGTTGGGATTCCTTGGCAATGTTGAAGATTGTGGGCAAATTCTTCACATTCCAGTGGTATTTTTGCAACAGTTGAGCCTTTGAGAATGGTTTAGACCAGAGGTAATTTTCTGAGCAGGTCTGAATGTGTTCTATCTTCAGTCTCTGCCAAAGGCTTAACTCTGCTGTGAATTAAATTATGTTGTGCTTTGCATAATTTAACTTCTGTAGAAGATAAATTTTATTTTGTGTTCTGTGGTTTGTCAGATTATTGGAATTGGTTCATTAGTGTCACTTGTAAAGCTTCTATCCCACTGTGATAAGACTATTGAACGGTTCCCTTATACGATGAGATGGACTCTGACCTCACAATCTATCTTGTTGTGACCTTGCACCTTATTGCAATGCACTTTCTCTGTAGCTGTGACACTTTACTCAGTACTGTTATTGTTTATACCTGTACTACATCAATGCACTGTGTACTACCTCAATGTAACTGCACTGTGTAATGAATTGATCTGTACGATTGGTATGCAAGACAAGTTTTTCACTGCACCTCGGTACAAGTGACAATAATATACCAATACTAAGGTACACTGAAAATATTGTGTTGCATACTGTTGGTACAGATCAATTCATTACACAGTGCATTGAGGTAGTACAAGGGAAAAACAACAACAAAATACAGAATAAGGTGTCACAGTTACAGAGGAAGTGCAATGCAGGTAGACAGTAAGGTGCAAGGTTATAGCAAGGTAGATTGAGGTTAACAGTCCATCTTACTGTACTAGGGAACTGTTCAATAGTCTTATCAGGGATAGGAGCTGTTCTTGAGCCTGATGGTATGCACTTTCAGGCTCCTGTATCTTCTGCCTGATAGGAGAGGGGAGAAGAGAGAATGACCCAGGTGGGTGGGGTCTTTGATTATGCTGGCTGCTTCACCAAGGCAGCGAGAGGTATAGACAGAGTCCAAGGAGGGGAGGTTGGTTTCCGTGATGTGCTGGGCTGTGTCCACAACTCTCTGCGATTCTGGGCAGAGCAGTTGCCATACCAAGCCTTGGTGCATCCAGATGGGAGCTCATTGTTCCTGAAGTTCAGCAGTCACCGGATTTGCCAAGAGGGCTTCAGGTGAGAGGCCGAGTGTTCCCGTTATGGATAAGCTAAGTCCTTCCAAGCCTATGCAGTTTACTGGCAATCTAGCCGATAATTGGAAACACTTCAAACAGTGATTCAACATATATTTAGATGCTAGTGGAGTGGGAAGGAACGATGAAAAATTGAAAGTGTCTATTTTTCTGCACATGGTTGGTGAAGATGCTTTGGACATCTATAACAGCTTTCAAATTGATGAGACAGCTTTTGAGTTGGGCACCTTGATGGAAAAATTTGAGGAGTATTTTATCCCAAGTAAAAACATCACATTTGAGAGAGAGAATTTTTTTTCCTGTGACCAGAAACAAGGTGTTAGCTTCGACTAATACTTAGCTGAGCTTCACACACTGAGTAAGTCTTGTGAATTTGAAGATTTGAGAAACTCACTAGTTAAAGACAGAATAGTTTGTGGAATTCCAGATAACGGACTCAGAGAAGGACTGTTGCGTGAAAAAGATTTGACCCTGGAAGAGGCAATGAATATGTGCAGGTCAGCAGAAACCACACGAGCACAAGCTAAGGAGCTGTACAGAGCAGACACAACAGTACATGCTGTGAAAACAGAGAAGCAGCTCCCAAGGCGTTTCCGAAAGCAACAGCAAATCAAAGAGGAAGGCTGAAACAGCAAATGCAGCAGATGTGGAGGTAAACACATTCCAAAGATGTGTCCTGCTTATGGGAAGTCCTGCAATAGCTGTGGGAAGAAGAATCACTTTGCAAGGTGCTGCAAAGCTGGGGCTAACAAGAGAAAGGTGCACGCAGTTGATGAGAAAATGGAGGAATTCTTTGTGGATTCTGTACAGACTATGGTTGCTGATAAAACAGAATGGATTGTTCCAGTAACTGTGAATGAGACAGTAATTCCATTCAAGCTTGACACCAGAGCTCAGGTGAATCTGTTATTCATGGATGATTATAAGACTCTCGCAGTAAAGAGTAAGATTTACCCTGTGGAGTTAAAAGTGACAGGCTACACTGGAGAGAAAGTTCCGGTAAAAGGGGGCTGTATGGTGACCTTTAAGCACAAAGGGCAGCACTTAAAAGCACAGCTACTGATTGTAGAAAAGAGAGTACAGCTAATATTAGGTCTGGGTGCATGCGAAAAGCTCAACCTAGTGAAAAGAGTTTTCATAGTAGCTTCACATACCAAAGATGACCACACAACACTCATGGAAGAGTATGCAGACGTCTTTGAGGGGCTCGGATGCTTACCTGGTGTACACAAAATTCACATAGATGAGGCAGTGGCTCCTGTTGTCCATGCATGCAGGAAAGTTCCGTTTCAACTTAGAGATAAACTTAAGCAAGAACTAGCACGCATGGAATGAATGAATGTCATACAGAAAATTGAAGAACCAACAGATTGGGTGAGTTCACTGGTCATTGTGCAAAAGAAAAACGGAGCATTGCGGATATGTCTAGACCCAAGAGACTTCAATGAAGCCATCAAGAGAGAGCATTTTAAATTGTCAACACGGGAGGAGACCATGTCCCGGTTTTCAGGTGCCAAATGGTTTAGCAAGCTTGATGCATCGTCTGGGTTTTGGCAGATGAAGCTTGATGAGGCAAGTTTGAGACTGCATTTTTAACACACCACATGGAAGATATCGCTATCTTCGGCTGCCATATAGGATCCTGTCCGCACCAGAAGTCTACCATAAAACCATCCACGTGATTTTCGAGGGCATACCTGGTATCGAGACCATGATGGATGACATCGTCTGGGGGTCCACCAAGGAGGAACACGATACTCAACTGAGGCAAGTGCTTGACTTGACAAGGAATGTCAATTTGAAATTAAGTAAGGAGAAATGTGAGTTTGGTGTGAAGACACTGACCTTCATAGGAGATGTCATATCTGAAGAGAGAGTGAAGCCTGACCCAAGAAAGACGTCAGCCATTTAAAACATGGAGAGGCCTCAAAACAAAGAGGAGGTGAGGCGTTTCTTAGGGATGGTGACTTACCTGGCTAAGTTCATCCGTCAACTGTCAACAGTGTCAGCACCACTTAGGTCAAAATGAATAGATTTGGTCTCATGAGCAAGAAGAGTGTTTCCAGACATTGAAAAGGGTCCTAACTGAAGAGCCCGTGCCGAAGTTTTATGATCCGGAAAGGTGTATCAGGACATCAGCTGATGCGTCCCAGCACGGCCTTGGATCAGTACTACTGCAGCAGTATGATGGCACATGGCAACCTGTGGCTTATGCATCAAGGGCTTTAACAAGTGCGGAAGCCAACTATGCCCAAATAGAGAAAAAGCTTCTCGCCAATACATATGCATGTGAAAGGTTCCATCAGTACATCTATGGGCAAGGTATTGAAGTGGAGACAGACCATAAACTATTGGTCTCAATTATGCCCAAACCACTGAATGACTGTCCCATGAGGATACAGCGCATGTTGATAAGGCTGCAGAAATATGATGTGAAGATGATCTACACACCGGGAAAATATATGTTTGCTGCTGATGCTCTGTCTCGAGCAGTCAACAAGACAGAAAAGAGATACCAACAGGTTAATGCAAATATACAGGCCTATGTTGACATGATAGTCACCTCTCTTCCAGTATCTCTGGATAGAACAGAGCAGATTAGGAAAACAGCAGAGGCAGATGAAACAATGAAAGTACTCAAGGATACAATATGGAAAGGATGACCAGCAGCAAAGGATGACTGTCCAATGTGTGTTCAGGATTATTGGGCATGCAGAGCTGAACTGTCAGTAGTGAAAGATATGGTCTTCAAAGAGAACAGGTTTGTGATTCCAGTGTCACTACACAAGGAGATGCTCCAGAAGATACACAAAGGGCATCTTGGAGAGGAGAAATATAAACATAGAGCACATGAAGTGATGTACTGGCCAAGAATGAACCAAGACGTCAGCCGGACTACTGCTTCATGTGAAATATGCCTTACCTACAGACCAAGGCAGCAAGCAGAACCACTTACACCACAGCCTGTACCAGACAGGCCGTATTTCAAAGTTGGAGTGGATTTGCTTGACTGTAATGGGAAGAGCCATATTGTTGTAACAGACCACTTTTCCAATTACCCAGAGGTTGCGACACTGCAATCAATGTCCAGCAAAGCAGTTATCACGTTCCTGAAAGCTGTGTTTGCGAGGCATGGAGTTCCATGTGAAGTAGTATCAGACAATGGTCCACAATTTTCGAGCTGTGAATTTGAATCCTTTGCCAATGTTTGGGGGTTTCGACATATAACCTCAAGCCCACATCACCCAAAATCTAATGGCCTAGCAGAGAGTTCAGTTAAGGTGGTGAAGGGCCTCATGAAAAAAGTACAAGATGGACGAGAGGATTTCCACAGAAGTCTAATGATTTACAGAAGTGCGCCACTACAGAACGGCCTTTCACCAGCCCAAATGCTGATGGGTCGACGCATACGCACTAACCTTCCAATACATGAAAACCTGTTGACACCTGAAGGAGCACACAAGGTCAAACAGGCTAAAGAGGAAGGGAAAGAAAAACAGAAACAGAATCACGACAAGACAGTGAAAAGCCGACCAGTCCTGAAGCCTGGGGATCAAGTGCGAATCCGAGATCATGAATTTGGCACATGATCCATGCAAGGAGTTGTACAAGAGGAAGTAAATCCACATTCATACCAGATCCAGACGGAGCGAGGGGCACCTCTGAGGAGGAACCGCGTGGATCTACGACCACAAGCTCCAACTGTGATCCGTCTCCTGTCAGTACATCAAAGGGGCCAGCATCTGGAGAAAATGAACATGTGGACCAGAGTTCGCAGGAAAACACCAGTGCAGCAAATGAAAGCAACACACCAGCAGAAACAAGTACCAGACCAAAAAGGACCATTAAACCACCTCAGAGACTTGATTGAAAGCTGCTGAGTGGACAAGGGTTCTTGGCAGGTTTATAAGGACAAAGTATTATGTTTGTTTTTTTCTTTAAAGGGGGAAGATGTGTTATTATGTGTTGTTATGTAGTTATAATAAAGAACTACAGTTCCCAGCAGGCAATGCAAGGGGTCACATGGGAGAAACAGGAAGTGGCTGGAAAGAGCAGGAAAAGCAGCAGCCAGTCTGTGCAGTCTGTTGTTGTTTTAATAAATGTTCAGATGTTAAACCCATGCCAAGTTTGTCTTGTAATGAAGAACAAACATAACACTGACCTTTCAAAAATCTACCTACTTCCTCTTTAAATCCCACATGATCCAGCCTCAGTAAGGCTCCAGGGCAGAGAATTCCAGACATTCACCACCCTCTGGATCCTCGACTTCCTTACTGGGAGACCACAGTCAGTGCAGATTGGCAGTAACATCTCCTCCTCGCTGACAATCAACACAGGCGCACCTCAAGGATGCGTGCTTAGCCCACTGCTCTACTCTCTCTACACTCATGACTGTGTGGCTAGGCACAGCTCAAACGCCATCTATAAATTCGCCGATGACACCACTTCTGTTGGCAGAAGCTCAGATGGTGATGAAGAGGTGTACAGGAGATAGATCGGCTGGCTGAGTGGTGTCGCAACAACAACCTTGCACTCGATGTCAGCAACACCAAGAAATTGATTGCAAAGGGGAAGTCGGGAGAACACACACCAGTCCTCATTGAGGGGTCAGCGGTGGAAAGGGTGAGCAGCTTCAAGCTTCTGGGCGTCAACATCTCAGAGGATCTATTTTGGGGCCAAGACATTGATGCAGTCACGAAGAAGGCATGCCAGTGGCTCTACTTCATTCAGAGTTCGAGGAGATTTGGGATGTCACCAAAGACACTTGCAAGTTTCTACAGATGTACGGTGGAGAGCATTCTGACTGGTTGCATCACCATCTGGTATGGAGGCTCCAATGCACAGGATCGAAAGAGGCTGCAGAGGGTTGTAGATTCAGCCAGCTCCATCACGGGCACAACCCTCTCCACCATCGAGGACATCTTCACGAGGCGGTTCCTCAAGAAGGTGGTATCCATCACTAAGGACCCTCACCATCTGGGACATGCTCCCTTCTTGTTACTACCATCAGGGAGGAGGTACAGGAGCCTGAAGACCCACACTCAATGATTCAGGAATGGCTTCTTCCCCTCTGCCATCAGATTTCTGAACGGTCCATGAACCCATGAACACTACCTCGTTATTCCTCTTTTGCACTATTTATTTATTTTTGTAACTAAAAGTAATTTTCATGTCTTTATGTCTCGCACTGTACTGCTGCCGCAAAACAACTAATTTTGTGACGTGTCAGTGATGATAAACCTGGTTCTGATTCTCTGCTGGATGTTCCTTCATACCATAGTGTTAAGTGGCTTCCTCCTGATCTTGTTGTTCGTGGTTTTATTCACCAGATCTTTCTGCGAACAGCACTGCAGAACCTTTTAATGCTAGATGTAATTGAATGAATCGGGGGCGGTGCACATGCTGTCTCCTCAATGTCCCTCCCAATGTCTAGTGGCAGAAGGACCCTGGACTCTGCTCCTTCCCCCTCGATGCCTTTTGTGTTGGCTGCACTAAGCTTCGGTGCGTTCCTGCGCACATATCCCTGCAGCGTGGAATGTACCAGTTGGCAGCATTCCTTCCAGGGCCCCTTACTTATCGTAACTTGTGTTCATTTAAGTTTGTTAACTTGTGTTTCTAATGTACTGTGCTGCTGCTGCAAAAAGCTAATTTTCATGGCATTTGTACCCTGGGTATTTATGCCCAGGACAATAAACTTAACTGGACTAACATCTTGTGCTGGAAGACCAATGCGTTCTGGGCAGACCAAGCGGCATCTTTCACCGAGTTGATGATCTTCTGGCAGCAATCGATGTTTGTACCCTCACTGAATCTTGAGGCGCCAAGTACTCTACTCCTGATGCTATTTTCCTATGCCCTTATTGTTCTCCAGCATGTTATTAAACTCGGCCGGATAGGAGGGGTTTATTTAATTCCTGTTTTGGTCAAGCAGATTAGGAAATTAAACATTATCCTTAGTGTCACTGTAGAAGGAGAAATGAATCAAGTGCCTTGCAATAAATCTCTTTGGGTGGGGGGAAGAAAATGTGTGTATGGACATTGGTAAGAACAAGATCCAACTTAGTTGCTAAGTATTCTGTGGGTGAACAGTGAGCAGGATCGCCCTATGATGTTGATGACGTTGTGCCTTGCAGCAGTCATGGCCTTCAGGAGAGGAGAACAAATCTTTCCATAGCACAAGGTAATTATTCAATAACAAAAAAGTTACAGATAACACATTGTACATCTCCTGTGAATAGTTTAGTGGGGATACTGTGACTTGTGGACTGCATTTAATTGTTACTTTCAGTAGAGAAACATGTTAGAAAGGGAGCATTTATAAGCTAACTAAACATCACTGGTGTTCATCAGTAGGGAGATATGAATTAATAGTTTTAAAATAAAACTAAAGTCAACCTAATTTGTCTTATAAGATCCTAATAGTTACAGTAATAGTTATGAAAAATAATACAATAAAGAAGGCTGTTTGGCTCATTGATTTCCTGTCAGGTCTTGGAGCAGTCACATTAATCCCACTTCCCCACTTATTTCCTCTTGGATCTATTCCCTCAGACAAGCGATAGCAACATTCAGAAATGTGAACAGGCAGGGAATGGAGGGACACAGTCTACATGCAGGCAGATGTGATTAATCGGATCAGCATCACAGACGGCAGGGCACTAGAGAGACAAAGGACTACGGGTTCTGAAATCCAGATGAAAAACACGATGATGCTGGAGGAACTCAGCAGGCCAGGCAGCGTCCGTGGAGAAAAGCAGGCGATCAATGTTTCGGGGCAGGACCCTTCTTCAGGACTGAAGCTAGGAAAAGGGGAAGCCCAATATATAGGAGGGAAAAGCAGAGCAGTGATAGGTGGACAGAAGAGGGGAGGCGGGGTGGGCACAGGGTGGTGATAGGTAGATGCAGGTAAGAGATAGTGATAGGCAGGTGTGGGGGAGGAGGGGAGAGCAGATCCACCGGGGGATGGGTCAAAGGTAAGGAGAGAGAGGAAAGAAAAGTTGAAAAAAAGAGGCTAGGAAAGGGAAGAAGAGAAGAAGCATGGTGGGTGGGGGGTGTGGGGAAGGGGGTGGGGATTACCTAAAGTGGGGGAATTCAATATTCATGCTGTTAGGCTGCAAGGTTCCAAGACGGAAAATGAGGTGCTGTTCCTCCAGTTTGCGCTTGAAATTCTCCCGGCAGTGGAGGAGGCCGAGGACTGACATTTCAGTGATGGTGTGGGAGGGGGAGTTGAAGTGACCGGCGTCGGGGAGATGCAGGTCGCGGTTACAGACGGCAGGGCCCTCTCCTACATCAGTGAGACCGGACGCAGATTGGATGACCGCTTCGCCGAGCACCTTCACTCCGTCCGCCATGCCAGCTGGGATCTCCCGGCGGCCAGCCATTTCATTTCCACATCCCGTTCCACACCGTCATGTCTGTCCACGACCTCCTCCACTGTCAGGTCGAGGCTGAACGCAGATTAGAGGAACAGCACCTCATGTTCCGCCTGGGCAGTATCCAACCTGCCGGCATGAGCGTCGAATCCCCAGCCTTCTGGGGAACGTCTCCCCCTCTGCCCCTTTCTCCCCCTTTTTGTCTTTTCTCTCTCCGCCTGATCCACCTGACCCCTATCTCTTCCCCTTCCCCACCCTCTCTATCTGCCCATCACCCACACACTCCTCCCACCGGTTCCCCTCCCCACCTCCCTCCCTCTATTCCAGGCCCCACCTTCCTCTCCCATCAGATTCCATCATCTTCAGCCCTTTGTCACTTCCACCTACCACCTCCCAGCTTCTGACACCGTTCCCACTCTCCCCCCTCCCCCATCTGCCTATCACACCGCCCCCCTCACCTGGATCCACTTATGACCTGCCAGGTCTCGCCCCAGCCCTCCCCCTCACCTCTTTATACCGGCTACCTCCCCTCCATCTTTCAGTCTAGATGAAGGGTCTCGACGTGAAACATCGACTGTCCATTTCCCTCCACAGATGGTGCCTGACCCGCTGAGTTCCTCCAACGCCTTGTATGTTGCTCCAGATTTCCAGCACATTTTCTCGGGTCTTGTCAGAAGGCGGTACGATACGTTGGAGCAGGTTGGTAGGGAACTTGGGTTTAACGTTAGGCCCATTCTCTTACCATTGACTCATTTGAAGAAGCGTATGATAGAGTTTATTCTCCAAACGTGAGCATGTGCCAGCAACATCTGAATACTGCTTGACTGTAAATGTTTGTGTGAATTTGGCTCTGGAGTGGAGGTGATGTAGGTCGAAAACCTTCTTCTTAGTCCTGTAGGTTAGCTTCTGCGGGGTTTAGGGAGAGGACTAGAACATTAAAAGCAAGGATGTACTGCTGAGACATTATAGGGCATTGGTCAGACTGCATTTGGAATATTGTGAGCAATTTTGGGCCCCGTATTTGAGGAAGGATGTGCTGGCCCTGGAGAGGGTCCAGAGAAGGTTCACAAGAATGATCCCAGGGATGAAAGGCTTATCGAATGAGGAGTGTTTGATGTTTCTGGGCCTGTACTTGATAGAGTTCAGAAGGATGAGGGGGAGATCTCATTGAAACCTAGCGATACAAAAGGTCTGGATAGAGTGGATGTCGGGAGGATGTTTCCATTCGCAGGAGAGTCTCGGATCCGAGGGCACAGCCTCAGAATAAAGGGACATCCCTTTAGAACTGAGATGAGGAGGAATTTCTTCAGCCAGAGGGTGGTGAATCTGTGGAATTCATTGCCACAGAGGGCTGTGGAGGCCAAGTCAATGGCATTGGTTTATTATTACCACTTGTACCGAGGTACAGTGAAAAACTTGTCTTGCATACTGATCGTACAGATCAATTCATTACACAGTGCATTGAGGTAGTACAGGGTAAAAACAATAACGGAATACAGAGTAAAGTGTCACAGCTACAGGGAAGTGCATTGCAGGTAGACGATAAGGTGCAAGGTCAAACAAGGTAAATTGTGAGGTCAGAGTCCATCTCATTGTATAAGGGAACCGTTCAATAGTCTTATCACCATGGGATAGAAGCTGTGCTTGAGCCTGGTGGTATGTGCCCTCAGGCTCCTGTATCTTCTACCTGATGGGAGAGGAGAGAAGAGAGAATGACCCAGGTGGGTGTGGCCTTTGATTATGCTGGCCGCTTCACTAAGGCAGCGAGACGTATAGACAGAATCCATAGAGGGGAGGCTGGTTTCCGTGATGTGCTAGGCTGTGTCCACAACTCTCTGCAGTTTCTTGTGGTCCTGGGCAGAGCAGTTGCCATACCAAGCCATGATGCATCCAGATAGGATGTGTTCTATGATGCATTGATAAAAGCTGGTGAGAGTCAAAGGGGACGTGCCAAATGTCTTTAGCCTCCTGAGGAAGTAGAGGCACTGGTGAGCTTTCTTGGCCATGGCGTCTACATGTTGGGACCAGGACAGGCTGTTGGTCATGTTCACTCCTAGGAATTTGAAGCTCTCAACCCTGTCGACCTCAGCACCATTGATGTAGACAGGTGCATGTACACCGCCCCCTTTCCTGAAGTCAGTGACCAGCTCTTTTGTTTTGCTGATATTGAGGGAAAGGTTGTTGTCATGATACCATGTCACTAAGCTCTCTATCTCCTTCCTGTACTCCGACTCATCGTTATTTGGGATACGGCCCACTACGGTGGTATCGTTTGCAAACTTGTAGTTGGAGTCGTCTTAAATCCGTTGGGTAAGTGCAAGGAGAGGGTCACAATAACACCACCTACCATTGGGGTTCCAGGATTGGGACAGAAGAGAAGCAAAGTGACAAATCTACGCAAAACATTGGCGGTGTGCCTTTTAAAACATACAATTTTTTTACGCCTAATAATGGTTGTGGAAAGCGCAGATTTACTCAGGATGTGAAATTATAGCTGCAAGGAGAAAATTCTGCACAAAATAATTTCCCCCAGAACAGGCAAAGAAAATAAGCTTTGCGTGGAATAAATTCTTGGATTCCAAGGTCCTCCGCTTTGGTTCCCAGCACACCTCTGGTGGTGGCAAGGTCTGGGAGCCCTAATGTTTCTGCCTCTGTTCATGTTACATCATTGAAGTAGAGCTATTATACTCATGGTCAGCATGGATGTGGTGGGTTGGAGGGCCTGTTTCCGTGCTGTATCACTCTATTGTATGTGAGCGCTGAAAGGATTTTATTTTCTTCTTGCAGAATGTCAAAAACAATTTGGAACTTGCATTTTTTGGGGAAATATCTTGTTACTAAATTTGGAGAGCACTTGGAAACATCAAAAATGCTCGAGCGTTCAGGAATTTGGCAGTGACGTACGGGCTGGTATTAAATGAAAATGAAGCACAATGTATGTGAAAGGGATGTGTGAATGTAACATTTCTGAGCCAGTAATTTGTTCTGAATGTAGCCACAACCTAAGTTTGAGCCATAAGTGGATGTTTTACTACCGATTTACTCATTGAAGTATTTCAAATTTGTTTGAATTTTTGTTTTAGGAAACAGGAATAGGAAAAACAGTGAATGGATTCAGGAAAAATAAAGCTGTTGGTGGCACTGCTAAAAAGCTAGTGTACCAGTGGAGAAAATTAATACCTGAGCAAGCATCCAGGTAGGCTTTCAATCACAGCTTGTCGATGGGGCTGCAAGCTTATCTTTGCTATGTAAGCACAAATTATAAATTCTTGAAGCTCCATATGATCAGATTGTGTGGTCCTGCCACTATGAATGTCAGGTCATTCGTTATGAAAAAGTATTTGATTTGTTTTTGAAAGCAGATCCCGAAATTCCTGCGCTCATTGAGAAGGAGAGTCTGGATTCCATGGGTGATGGGCAGGGCTAAATCAGAAGGCAAAATGAAGCTATGACTGACAGTTTCAAATTGCAGAAAGGTTCACCAGAATCCATTCTACCCTCACTGGACATCAGCAGAACTGATGCCAGTTGGAGAATAATTTGAACCCCTTTGAGGGTTTTGAAAAAGCTTCAAACTTGGACTAAATTCCAGTTATCAATAATAGATTTTGTTTGGCTCCACTGAAAGCTAATTTTCTGGCATTCATTCTTTCAGCCTCAAGAGGTCTAAGAGGACAATTTAATTATGTTGAGGGCTGATGGAGAGGTTAGTTGGGTGCTATGGTAACTTAATTGAGGAGAATTGTGCAATTATTATAAGAAAATATATCTTTATTGGTCACATGTACATTGAAGCACACAGTGAAATGCATCTTTTTGCATGGACTGTTTTGGGGGCAGCCCGCAAGTGTCGCCACGCTTCCGGCACCAACATAGCATGCCCACAACTTCCTAACCCGTACGTCTTTGGAATGTGCGAGGAAACTGGAGCACCCGGAGGAAACCCACGCAGACACGGGGAGAACGTACAAACTCCTTACAGACAGCAGTGGGAATTGGGTTGCTGGCGCTGTAATAGTGTTACGCTAACCACTACCCTACCGCGCCACCTATATCAAGAGCATCCAGGAATTAAAGTGAAGTCTTTGACCTCAAGGTAGGGTTGGACTTCTGCATCAGTAGACACTAGGATTTTCAGTAGCAATAGTCCGATCGCCATTCATTGATATCGGTCATCTCCAGTCCAGAAGTTTATCTGTTTTCTAAGATTTGGCTCTTGTGTGCCTATTTTTAAAATTCAGAGAGAGGTAGAATGTTCTGTGGCAGCACACTTCAATTGCATTTTGTTCGTGTAATGAAGATGTGCTTCATAAATAGGGAGAGTTTTCATGAGATTTGTTTCCCTTATGAGTTTTGTTTGTTTCTTGTGAGCCAAATCCAGATTTTAAATAAAAGCCAAAATTCCAAAATTAGCAGTTGTATTTGAAGTTGCCACTTGAAACCTGAAACCTAAAACCTACATGCCAAATGGCCAACAACAACCGACTTTTTGTTATGCTGTACTGTTACAATAGAACATAGAACAGTACAGCACAGAACAAGCCCTTCGGCCCACAATGTTGTGCTGACATAGCTAATCCCTCCTACCTGCAGAAATCCCAAATCCCTCCATTTTCCTCTCATTCATGTGCCCATCCAAACCCCTCTTAAAAGCCCCCAATGAATTTGCCTCCACCACCCTATCAGGCAATGCATTCCAGGCATCCACCACTCTCTGAGTAAAAAACGTACCCCTCACGTTTGTTCTGAACCTACCCCCTCTCACCTTAAATGCATGCCCTCTGGTATTGGATCACTCAATCATGGGAATAAGATATCGCTTGTCCACCCTATCTACGCCTCTCATCATTTTATACACTTGAAACAGATCACCCTTCAGCCTCCACCGCTCCAGGCAAGAGCCCAAGTTTGTCCAGCCTCTCCTGATAGCACAGTTGCCTGTATAAAACTCTTGATTCTATTGGTTGTAAGGACCTTGCCCTTGAGCTGTTTCCCAAAGTTGGCAGCAGCTTGGAGAATTGCCTAATACAGTAAATCCTTAAACAGTCATGAAAACTACTTTTACATGTTGCAACAGCAACGTTAGTGCCAGTTTGTGCTTGTTTGCTGCCATGACAATGGGAGGTGTATGATATTGAAATTGGCTGGCTTGATATAATTAAGATTCTGCCACTACATTGGGCTTTTATTGTATCCTGATTGTGTTCTTTCTCGTGTAATTTAATGTTTTTTCTTGTGAACATTGTGTCTCTAGTGCTATGTGCCTGCGATGCCGCTGCAAGTAAGTTTTTCATTGCACCTGTGCATACATGGACTTGTGCATATGACGATAAACTCGACGTTGACTTTTTGGACTGAGGGGGGTAACATCGGGACAGGAATTCCTGATGGCAAAGCACCTGTCTTGGATCAGATAGAACATAGAACAGTACAGCACTATACAGGCCCTTCGGCCCACAATGTTGTGCCGACCTTTAAACCTCGCCTAAGACTATCTAACCCTTCCTCCCACATAACCCTCTATTTTAAATTCCTCCATATGCTTATCTAGCAATCTCTTGAAGTTGATCAATGTACCTGCCTCCACCACCGCCCCTGGCAGCGCATTCCATGCCCCAACCACTCTCTGGGTAAACAACCTTCCTCGGATACCTCCCTTGAACTTCCCACCCATTACTTTAGAGCCATGCCCTCTTGTATTGAGCATTGGTGCCCTGGGAAAGAGGCGCTGGCTGTCCACTCTATCTATTCCTCTTAATATTTTGTACACCTCTATCATGTCTCCTCTCATCCTCCTCCTCTCCAAAGAGTAAAGCCCTAGCTCCCTTAGTCTCTCCTCATAATGCATGCTCTCTAAACCAGGCAGCATCCTGGTAAATCTCCTCTGCACCCTTTCCAACGCTTCCACATCCTTCCTATAATGAGGCAACCAGAACTGGACACAGTACTCTAAGTGTGGTCTAACCAGAGTTTTGTAAAGCTGCATCATTACCTCACGACTCTTAAACTCGATCCCTCGACTTATGAAAGCTAACACCCCATAAGCTTTCTTAACTACCCTATCCACCTGTGAGGCAACTTTCAGTGATCTGTGGATATGGACCCCCAGATCCCTCTGCTCCTCGACACTGCCCAGAATCCTGCCATTTACCTTGTACTCTGCCTTGGAGTTTGTCCAAGATTCAGAATCAAGATCAAGGATTGCAATTAAAAACAAAATAACTCGTTGAATGGGATTGAAAAGTTAAAGGTGGTATCTGTTCCACCTGAGTCGCTGATAGATGCAAAAAGATCTAATGGGGAATGTTACCAGGACGTAGTGCAGCTCAGTCATACTGAGGCTGCAAAACAACCTCGCCAGGAATGCCGCATTGCGGAGATTCAACCTTGAATTCACGAAATTGCGACAAGCCACGAGCATCAAATCGTTCCCGTGCTTGGAGACATTTGCAGTCTCCAACCTGATGGCATGAACATCACTTCCTCTGACTTCTGGTAACCACTCCCCTCTGTCCCTTCCTTTCCTTTTACCTTATTCCCCCTGCCTCCCACCAATCTCTTTCCCCTCCCCCCACCCTCTCCATCTGCCCGTCACCCACAAACTCCTCCCACTGGTTCCCCTCCCCACCTCCCTCCCTTTATTTCATGGTCCACTGTCCTCTCCTATCAGATTCCATCTTCCTCAGCCCTTTGTCACTTCCACCTATCACCTCCCGGCTTCTGACATCATTCCCACTCTCTCCCCCTCCCTCCCTCACCTGCCTATCACCCTCTCCTCACCTGGATCCACCTATCACCTACCGGCTCTTGCTCCACCCCTTCACACCCCCCACCTCCTTATACTGACCATCGCCCCTCTTCCTGATGAAGGGTCTCGACCTGAAACGTCAACTGTCCATTTCCCTCCATAGATGCTGCCTGACCCGCTGAGTTCCCCCAGCGTTGTTCCTGTGCTTATGGTGCACAGGATGATCTTCTCACAGACGGTGGGGACAGTCTGGAACTCTCAGCCTCGGAGGGTTGGATAATTAGGGGTATTTCAATGAGGTTACTCGCAGTAACCTTTTTGCAACATTTGAGTCTTTGAATGTGATTCAGACCAGAGGTAATTTTCTGAGCTGGTGTGAATGTGTTCTATCTTCAGTCTGTGCCAATGGTTTATCTGCACTGTGAATTAAGTTATGTTGTGCTTTGCATAATCTAACTTTCGTGAAACGTAACAATCTTATTTTGTGTTCTCCAGTTTGTCAGATTGTTCAATTACATCTAGTGTTAAAACATTTTGCAGTGCTATTTGCAGAAAGGTCTGGTGAATAAAACCATTAATTACAAGACCATTTAACGCTGTGGTTCATGGGAACTTCTAGCAGAGGACGATGAACCTCAGAAATTCTCTGCCCTGGAGGCTTGTGGAGGCTGGATCATGGATTTAAAGAGGAAGTAGAGAGATTGGTATTGGTTTATTATTGTCACTTGTACAATAATAAACCAATACCAATACCTCAGTACAGCGAAAACCTTGTCTTGCATACCGTTTGTATGGGTCAATTCATTACACAGTGCAGTTACATTGAGGTGGTACACAGTGCATTGAGGTAGTACAGGTAAAACAATAACAGTACAGAGTAACGTGTCACAGCTACAGAGAAAGTGCAGTGCAATAAGGTGCAAGGTCACAACAAGGTAGATTGTGAGGTCAGAGTCCATCTCATCGTATACGGGAACCATTCAACAGTCTTATCACAGTGGGATAGAAGCTGTCCTTGAGCCTGGTGGTATGTGCCCTTAGGCTCCTCTATCTTCTGCCTGATGGAAGAGGAGAGAAGAGAGAATGACCCGGATGGGTGGGGTCTTTGATTATGCTGGTTGCTTCATCAAGGCAGCAAGAGGTATAGACAGAGTCCAAGGAGGGGAGGCTGTTTTCCATGACATGCTGGGCTGTGTCCACAACTCTCTGCAGTTTCTTGCGGTCCTGGGCAGAGCAGTTGCCATACCAAGCTATGATACATCCAGATAGGATGTTTTCTATGGTGCATCGATAAAAGTTGGTGAGTGTCAAAGAGGACATACCGAATTTCTGTAGCCTCCTGAGGAAGTAGAGGCGCTGGTGAGCTTTCTTGGCCATGGCGTCTACGTGGTTGGACCATGACAGGCTATTGGTGATGTTCACTCCAGGAACTTGAAGCTCTCAATTCTCTCAACCTCAGTACCATTGATATAGACAAGTGCATGTACACAGCCCTCTTTCCTGAAGTCAATGACCAGCTCTTTTGTTTTGTTGACATTGAGGGAAAGGTTGCTGTCATGAAACCATTTTTGAAAGATCAGGGAATTGAGCGCTGTGGGGAACTGGCACAGAAGTTGGGATGAGGCCTGGGGAAGCTCAGTAATCTTCTTACTGAGTGGCAAGGTATGGCCTACCCCTGCTCCTTTTTTCTTGTGTTCCTATGTACCAGCTACATGTTTGGAAAATGGTAAAATGTCACATTGGCAGAACAGAATGTTCTTAAACTGGGCATTGATAGGCTATTGAACCAGAACTTATGAAACATTATTTCACATGCAACTGTTTCTGACTTTGGTCTATGTCAAATGTGAAAAGTACTTCAATTATTGAAAGCGGTGTCACAGGTAGACAGGGTGGAGAAAAGGGCAGTTAGCACGCCAGCCTTCATCAGTCAGGGCACTGAGTGTAGGAGATGGGACATTGTGTTGCAGTTGTATAAGTCATTGGTGAGGCCGCACTTGGAGCACTGTGTACAGTTTTGGTCACCCTGTTATAGGAAAGACGTGGTTAAACTGGAAAGAGTGTAGAAAAGATTTACAAGGATGTTGCCAGGACTAGAGGGCCTGAGTTATAGGGAGAGGTTGTTCAGGCTACGTCTTTATTCCTTGGAATGTAGGAGAATGAGGGGTGACCTTCTAGAAATGTTTAAAATTATGAGAGGCATAGATAAGGTGGACGGTAACAGTCTTTTCCCCAGGGTAGGGGAGTCCAAAACTAGGGGACATAGGTTTAGAGTGAGGGGGGAAAGATTTAAAAGGGACCTGAGGGGCAACTTTTTCACCCAGAGGGTGGTGGGTATATGGAACGAGTTGCCAGAGGAAGTGGTTGAGGCAGGTACAATAGTATCATTTAAGAAGCACTTGGATAGGTACATGGAGGGGCGGGGCTTGGAGGGATATGGGCTGAACACAGGAAATTGGCACTAGCTGGGTGGGCACCATGGTCAGCACGGATGAGTTGGGCTGAAGGGCCTGTATCCCTGCTGTATTGCTCTGACTCTATTTTACTTCTATCGATTTTTTTTTTATGCCCTTAAAATTCTAAATATGTTTTTGAGTATATGGTTTCTTTTCAGTCAATAATTTAAATTATTGAAGCAAATTAATTATAATTTAACTTAAATGGCTGATCTGAAGTAGAATACAATGGTAGGATGGTTTTAGATCAATGGTAAAATGCATTTAATTCAGAACTATAATATGAAACCCTATTAAGTCAGGTAGTGGACTTTGTAGAGCCACTGTCTCACAGCACCAGAGACCTTCAGTGATATCCGTGTGGAGTTTGCACATTCTCCCTGTGACAGTGTGGGTTCCCCCCGAGTTCTCAAGTTTCCTCCCACATTGCAAAGGTGTGCGGTTGGTAGGTTAATTGGCCACTGTAAATTACCCCTAGTGTGTAGGTGAGGGGTAGAATCTGGGGGGAGTTGATGGGAAATGAGGGGAGAATTAAAAGGCAAGGTGGGATTAGAGTGGGGTTAATTTAAGTGGGTGGTTGGCACAGACTCAGTGGGCTGAAGGGCCTGTTTCCGTGCTGGGTCTCTATGTCCCTAGGAAGTATTTGTAGACCAGAGAATGGAAAATTGGTTAGAATTCCTTGCATTGAGTATATGGGTGTTGGTGAACTGGGATAGATTTCTGCTCTGACCATTTCTAGAATTCCAACCACATGCTATTATGTTAGGTTAGTAAGTTCACAGGAAATTTGGAAGAAATCTGGTGTCCAAAGATGAAGCATTGCCATGTTGAGTGTAATCTGATCATGTCTCCTTTGTTTTATTGTGCCTCGATGTCATAAGGAAGCACTCCTGTGCTGAGTTGTTGACTTCAACACAAGCGATCTCAGTGCTGTCCCGAAGTACGAGATCTTATTTTTCCGAGTACTCCACTTTTTGGCACTTTTTTACTCTCTATTTCAACAGAAATTGGCTTGAATCCACTCTGAAATAATTAATTAGGTATCTGAACTGCTGTTAGAAAGTAGATTTGATTTAAACTGGGGTGAGGGATGAAAACATTTTCTGTTATATTTACCCGGCATTAAATTTTTAAATTTTAAATTTAAATTTAAATTAAATTTAAATTTTTTTAAATTAAATTTTTATATTTTATTTACAGCATGGTAACAGGCCCTTCCGGCCCAATGAGTCCGCGCTGCCCATTTTAAACCCATATTAACCTACCTGTACGTCTTTAGAATATGGGAGGAAACCGGAGCACCCGGAGGAAACCCACGCAGACACGGGGAGAACGTACAAACTCCTTACAGACAGCGACGGGAATCGAACCCCGATCGCTGGTGCAGTAATAGCGTCGCGCTAACCGCTACGCTACCGTGCCACGAGGAGAAATTTCTTTAGCCAGAGGGTTGTGGATTTATGGAATTCGTTGCCATATACACCTGTGGAGGCCCGATCATTGGGGGTGTTTAAGGAGGAGATTGATAGGTATCTAATTAGTCAGGGTACCAAGGGATATGGAGAAAAGGCTAGGAATTGGGGCTAGATGGGAGAATAGTTCACCTCATGGTGAGGTAGTAGAGCAGACTCGATGGGCCAAATGGCCTACTTCTGCTCCTTTGTCTTATAATCTTGTGATCTACATTATCATTTTTATGAAGGAATATTTAGCTGGAGAACTAATGTCAGGTTATGGCAATAGACACAAGGTAACCCTAAATGTGGTGTGTGCACATTGCAGTGAATTTGAATGGAGAAGGAACTGTTAATGATGCAACTGTTGACATGAGGAGAAATCGTGAAATTAGTAAAATTACTGTCTGTAGATGCAGTGAACAATCCACCTGAAGGCAGTACACCAAGTGCTGGAGGAACTCAGCAGGTCAGGCAGCATCCATGCAGGGACATAAACAGTCAACGTTTTGGGCTGAGACCCTTCATCAGGACTGGAAAGGAAGAAGACAGAAGCCAGAATAAGAAGGTGTGGGGAGGGGGAGGAGCACGCAGGTGACAGGTGAGCCCAGGTGAGAGGTGAGTCCAGGTGAGAGGGGGAAGGTAGGTGGGTGGGGGAGGGGGAGAAGATGTAATAAGCTGAGAGGTGACGGGTAGAAGAGGCAAAGGGCTGAAGAAGAAGGAATCCAGTAGGAGAGGGCAGTGGACCATGGAATAAAGGATGGGGGAGGGGAGGAGAGGAGATGGGCAGGGGGAAGACAGCCACAGGAATAAGGGAAGACAAAGGAGTTGGTGGGTGGGGAGTGGGGGGGGTCACCGAAAGTTAGAGAAATCGATGTTGAGGCCATCAGATTGGAGACTCCCAAGGTGGAATATGAGATGTTGTTCCTCCAGCCTGCGCCTGGCCTCAACGTGGCAGTAGAGGAGGCCGTGGACAGACATGTCAGTGTGGGAGTGGGACGTGGAATTGAAGTGGGTGGCCACTGCGAGGTCCTGGCTATTGCAGCAGACAGAGCGAAGGTGCTCGACGAAGCGGTCACCCAATCTGTGTCGGGTCTCACCGATGTACAGGAGACCGTACCGGGAGCACCGGAGGCAATCCTCCCACCACCTTATAGCAGTTAGCGTAACGCTATTACAGCGCCAGCGACCCGGATTCAATTCCGGCCACTGTGTGTAAGGAGTTTGTACATTCTCCCTGTGTCTGCGTCGGTTTCCTCCGGGTGCTCCGGTTTCTTCCCACGTGCCAAAAATGTACGGGTTAGGAAGTTGTGGGCATGCTATGTTGGTGCCGGAAGCGTGGCGGCACTTGTGGGCTGCCCCCAGAACACTCTACGCAAAAGACGCATTTCACTGTGTGTTTCGATGTACATGTGACTAATAAAGAAATCTTATCTTCCTTTCCAGTCCTGATGAAGGGTCTCGGCCTGAAACATCGACTGTTTATTTCCCCCCCATAGATGCTGCCTGACCCTTCAGCATCTTGTGTGTTGCTCCAGATTCCAACATCTGCAGAATTTGTGAACGACATTAGTTTTACTCATCTGATATTTGCCTTCTAATATTATTGTGTATATATCCAAAATACTCTACGTCATAATCAATTATTTATTGAGCTTTTCTTTGTTCTCTTTTCAATTGGGCCTCTTATTGGAACGGTGAAAACAAAACTTCAGGGATAACAGAGAACAGAATGAAGGGAGAGGGGGAGATAACAGGGACCATGCTAAGAAGAAGCCTAGAATGGAAAATGCAAGCAAGTCATCAGAGTCTAGTCATGCAGAGACGCAGCATGTCAATAAATGTGCAAGACTCTTAAATGATGACAAAAGCCCCAAAAAACAAGAAGGGGCTGTGTGTTATCAGCAACCTCCCGTGGACAGTCCAGTTCAGTTAAAGACCAATGAGTCCAAATCTTCACGGAAGGAAAGAAAAGATCGTCACTGTGCATCAAAAAGTAATTTGTCGCCAGACCAACGGTTTTTTAAATGTGGAAAATCAACATCTTCCCATAAAAAGAGAAGTACCTCTTCAAGGAAAGGTGAAAAGCCGGCTGGTAATGGTGAGATCACAAAAGATCAGGATAAGAGGGAATCTTCAGCAGGAGTTTCTGCTGCATCCTGCAGTAATGATAAGGAACGATCTCATTCAGGAAAGAGTACTCGTAAAAATGGTGAAAAGAAGAAAAATAAATCTGTGGATAAAACAAAGCATTCCAACTTAGCTTGCAAAGCAGACGAATATTCTGAAAAGAAGAAAGGAAGTCTTGGATCAGACAAACCGCAGGACATCTCTCACGCACCTAAACAGAGCATTAAAGGTGGTCAAATGAAAGATTTATCAGATTGTCGAAATGAAGAGTTTGAAAAACCAGTTATGACATTTGAATCATATCTAAACTATGAGGAGCCAAAAAGAAAAGCACGAAGACACCACAAAAGTAAGAATCTGCCCATTTTGGAAAAGGACGGATGCTCCAAGTTAACCTCTCCCACCAAGAAGGGGATTGATGGATGTCGATCATCGCAGAGGAAGGAGAACAAAAGCAAGGGAGATGCAATTAAAAGAGATCAATCTGATGAAGACATTTGGACTGAAGAAGCAAATAAAAAGGTACATCAACTGATAGAAAACATTGATGGGTAGAGATTTTAGAGCAAGCAAAAAAGGAAGCAAGATAGAGTCATAGAGCAAAACCACCTGGAAACAGATCCTTTGGCCCAACTCATCCATGCCAACCATGGTGCCCACCAAGCCAGTCCCATTTGCCCACGTTTGGCCCATATCCCTCAACCTTTCCTAACCATGCACCTGTCCAAATGTCCTTTAAATGTTGTTAATGTACCTGCCTCAACCACTTCCCCTGGCAGCTCGTTCCATATACTGACCACCCTCTGCGTGAAGTTGTCCCTTACATCCCTTTCAAATCTTTCCCCTCTCATCTTAGACCTATGCCCTCTAGTTTTTAGTTCTGTGGAAAAGGATTGCGTGCATTCACCCTATCTATGCCCCTCATGATTTTATGCACCTCTATAAGGTTGCCCCTCAGTCTCCTACATTCCAAGGAATAAAGTCCTAGCCTGCCCAACCTCTCCCTATAACTCAGGGCCTCTAGTCCAGGCAGCATCCTTGGAAATCTTCTCTGTGCTCTTTCCAGTTTAATGATGACTTTCTTACAAAAGGGTGACCAAAACTGTTCTCCAAGTGTGGCCTCACCAACATCTTGTACAACTGCAACATAACCTCCCAACTTCTATACTCTTTGCCCTGACTGATGAAGGCCAGCGTGCCAAATTCCGTCTTCACCACCCTGTCTACCTGTGATGCTGCTTTCAGCGAACTGTGTACTTGTACTCCTTGGTTCCTCTGTTCCATAACACTCCCCAGGGTCTGACCATTCACTGTGCAAGTCCTTCTCTGGTTCTACTTGCCGTGGTAGAAGGATTTAGGAAACAAACTCAAGGATAAGAGCATAGTGGCTGTAATAGTGAATAGAAGATAGAACAGTACAGCACAATACAGGCCCTTCGGCCCACGATGTTGTGCCGACCTTTAAACCTCGCCTAAGATTATCTAACCCCTTCCTCCCACATATCCCTCTATTTTAAATTCCTCCATATGCTTATCTAGCAATCTCTTGAATTTGACCAATGTACCTGCCTCCACCACTGCCCCAGGCAGCACATTCCACGCCCCAACCACTCTCTGCGTTAAAAACCTCCTTCTGATATCTCCCTTGAACCTCCCACCCATTACTTTAAAGCCATGCTCTCTTGTATTGAGTATTGGTGCCCTGGGAAAGAGGTGCTGGCTGTCTACTCTATCTCTTCCTCTTAATATTTTGTACACCTCTATCATGCCTCCTCTCATCCTCCTTCTCTCCAAAGATTAAAGTCCTAGCTCTCTTAGTCTCCCTTAGTATCCATTATAGAATATAATGGTAGAACTTAAAGAGCAGGCCATATCAGAAGAACAAATCGAAGAACAAATGAACTTTTCTCACAAGACTTGTTCATATTTACAATGCTAAGCAGCTAAATATTAAGCTTAATAATCTTGCATGCATTGCATTTGAATTTTGATCTTCTGATTTGTGTGTGGGGTTGAGAAGGTTCCATTGGAGGGATGGGGTTGGAAGCAATTGTAAACAAGAATAAGCTTTAAAATCAAGAGAGGCAGTGTTACGTGACAAGAATCAGCTATGTGGGACTTTGAAAGTTTAAGTCTATGGGGAATGCATTCTGACCCGGTTTGGATCTTTTGAGAAGTGGGAACTTCAGCTGGGAAGGCCTGGGAAATATGAGCATCCTAGTGATGCAATGCATGCCTTAGAATTTCACCATCAATTGCCAAGAGGGAGATATGTAAAGGGAAGATCCTGGCAGTCATCTTTGAAGTGGTATTCCAAGTAAACTGATGACCTTCACGATGTTTTGCAGCTGTACTTTCAGAAGGCATTTGGCAAGGTTCCACATAAAGCACCATAGTTAAGATGTTAGCTGTGGAGATTCATTGAATAGAAGTCACTATTCAAATCCTATCATGACAAATTCTTTTCAAGTTTGATCTTTTTTTGTTAAACAGTCAGCAAATAAAAAGCTAACATAAGAATAAAAAGTGACTGTGAAGTTGTTATAAGAATACCAAACAGTTCATTTACTAATACACAGAAGGACATTAGTCAGCCTTTTCTGGTTCCGGTACCACACCAAATGGTTGACTTTGCACTAACCCCTTGATGCTGGTCTTACAAGCAACTCAGCTGTAATACAAATATACGAATATAAGTGGTCCCGAAAGCACTGTGTGGGTGCCTTCATCAACTACAGATGTTCAAAAAGGTGGCTTGCTACTGTCTTCAACTAGAAACAGGCAATAGATACAAACCTTGTTGTAACACCCACAACCTGAAATGAGTAATTTTAAAATAGAAAATTGAATGCTGTCTTCAACTAGATTATTGTTGCTTTAGAAACAATGAAGTTTCTTGTAACCTGCCAAATTGCACACTTAACATTTCTAAGTTGATATCCCTGTATCTCTGCAGCTGGTGAAAATCATCTTTCCCAAATTATTGTATTTAAAACCTTTCACAATGAGTCTTCTCTTTGCTCTGGTAGAAATAGTATTTTTGCTTAGTTAACAACAGCTTGGATTACCCAAAAATGCATGTAATATTCTAACTGTAGCCATCTTTCTCTTGTATGAGTGGACAGTCAGAGATTTTTTCCCAGGGTGAAAATGGCTAACACGAGGGGACATAATTTTAAGGTGATTGGAGGAAGGTGTGAGGGGGATTTCAGGGGTTTTTTTACACAGAGAGTGGTGGGTGCGCGGAACGCACTGCTGGCAGAGGTGGTGGGGGTAGATACATTAGGGACATTGAAGAGACTCTTAGATAGTCACATGAATGATAGAGAAATGGGGGGGGCTATGTGGGAGGGAAGGGATAGATAGATCTTAGAACAGGATAAAATGTAGGCACAACATTGTGGGCCGAAGGGCCTCTACTGTGCTGTTGTGTTCTATGTTCTTTGTAATACTTACCTACTCCACACTCCTGATGTTTCTGAATTCAAAACCTTTTGGCTTTCTGTGTGGTATTATCTTTATTTCATTGCATGTAAGGGATGCCTGGACATCACGAAGAGCATTATACAAGTTTAATTTAGTTCTTTCTTTGTACTCCCAATGAATTACCCAAAAGTATCACGGCTTATCCAAATCCTTCACAGCTGGAGGTAGACTTCCTTCCTGTGTGTTTCCTCCCAATTATATTACTTTGCAGTTCTCATTCATTTGAACTGAATGCCCATCTTTTAAGATAAGAGATCTTTATTAGTTACATTTACATCGAAACACACAGTGAAATGCATCTTTTGCATAGTGTTCTTGGGGGCAGCCCACAAGTGTCGCCACGCTTCCAGTGCCAATGTAGCATGCCCACAACTTCCTAACCTGTACGTCTTTGGAATGTGGGAGGAAACCGGAGCACCCGGAGGAAACCCACGCAGACATGGGGAGAATGTACAAACTCCTTACAGACAGCGGCCGGAATTGAACCTGGGTCGCTGGCGCTGTAATAGCGTCACGCTAACCATTACACTACGGTTGAACGCTGGATTCTCAGTAACTGATTTAATACTATCATTTTGTGTTTGCTATCTATCACAAATACTGTTAAATTGGTTTATTATTGTCACTCGTACCAAGGTACAGTGGAAAAACTTGTCTTGCATACTGTCCATACAGATCAATTCATTGCACAGTGCATTGAGGTAGTACAAGGGAAAACAATAACGGAATGCAGAATAAAGTGTTACAGTTGCAGAGAAAGTGCAGTGCAGGCAGACATATGCAAGGTCATAACGAGGTAGGTTGTGAGATCAGAGTCCATCTTATTGTACTAGGGAACCATTCAATAGTCTTATAACAACAGGATAGAAGCTGCCCTTGAGCCTGGTGGTACGTGCTTTCAGGCTTTTGTATCTTCTGCCCTATGGGAGGGAGGAGAAGAGAGAATGACTGGGCTGGGTGGGGTCTTTGATTATGTTGGCTGCTCTATCGAGGCAGCGAGAGGGATAGACAGAGTCCATGAAGAGGAGGCTGGTTTCCATGATGTGCTGAGCTGTGTCCACAACTCTCTGCATTTTCTTGCAGTCCTGGGCAGAGCAGTTGCCATACCAAGCCATGATGCACTCAGATAGGATGCTTTCTATGGGGCATCGATTTAAAAATTGGTGTGGGTCAAAGGGGACCTGTTCAATTTCTTTAGCCTCCTGTGGAAGTAGTGGCACTGGTGAGCTTTCTTGGCTGTGGCCCCTACGTAGTTGGACCAGGTGAGGCTATTGGTGATGTTCACTCCTAGGAACTTGAAGCTCTCAAACCTCTTGACCTCAGCACCGTTGGTGTAAACAGGAGCATGCACAATGCCCCCCTTCCTGAAGTCAATGACCAGCTCTTTTGTTCCCCCTACATTTAGGGAAAGGTTGTTGTCATGCCACTAAGCTCTCTATCTCCTTCCTGTATTCTGACTCATCGTTATTTGAGATACGGCCCACTACAGTGGTATCATCTGCAAACTTGTAGATGGAGCTAGAGCAGAATCTGGCCACACAGTCATGAGTGTATAGGGAGTAGAGTAGAGGGCGGAGGACACAGCCTTGTGGGATGCCAGTGTTGAGAATAATCGTCACGGAGATGTTGCTGCCTATCCTTACTGATCGCGGTCTGTTGGTCAGGAAGTCAAGGATTCAGTTGCAGAGGGAGTTGTTGAGTCCCAGGTTTAGGAGGTTGGAGATGAGTTTGCTTGGAATTATAGTGTTGAAGGCGGAGCTGTTGTCAATAAACAATAGTCTAACGTAGGTGCCTTTACTGTCCTGATGCTCCAGAGTTGAGTGTAGGGCCAGGGAGATGGCGTCCACTGTCGACCTGTTCCAGCGGCAGGCGAATTGCAGTGGGTCGAGGTTGTCTGGGAGGCTGGAGTTAATGTGTGCCAGGAACAGGCTCTCGAAGCACTTCATGATGGTTCATGTCAGAGCCACTGGGCGGTAGTCATTAAGGCACGTTACCTTGTTTTTCTTGGGTATAATGGTGGTCTTCTCAAAGCAGGTGGGAACCTCAGATTGGGGTTAATCACTTAATGGCTCGTTTGGGTCTGAATTTTATGGAACTTTCCCTTTACTCTGTGAATATGGCAGGAATGTTGTGAATCCAGAAATCCACAGTTGTCAGTGATTCAGCCCTCTTGCACTCTCTGCATCCTTCTCCTGTCTAACCAAAGGAAATCTCTGGAAATGACTTGAATTTATGCTATTTACAAATAACTTCAGGTGTATAATACTGTGGAAAATCTTAACACTTAGTTCCAGGAGGACTAAGTGAGATTTTGATGGTGTAATTACTGCTTACCAAATTATCTTGCATTTAATTAAAAAAAAAGCTGATTTTATGCATTGTGATTTCTTTGCCAATTTAAAAAAAATTGAGTGATTTTAATTTTAGAAGATCTACATTAATCTTATGTCTAGGTTTGTGCCGTTACTTAGCACCCTGTGTCACTCTCTGTCCCCCATTATAATCTGATGAGGCAGCCCAAACAAGACTGGCAAGTGGAGTGGAAACACAGCTGATCAAATCCACGATGATAAATGTATTCCACTGAACATATCAAGGGAGGAATAGAAGTTGGATCATAGTTCAAGTTGCTGGGGTAGAAGTTGAAGAAAATCTGGGAGTGAGCCATAGTCAGACAGCACAGAAGCAGGCCCTTCGGCCCAACTCGTCCCTGCTGACAGTGTTGCCCAGTGAGTTAGTCCCATCTGCCCGCATTTGGCCCATAGCCCTCTAAACCTGTGGCTTTACAATTACCACATATGGCTGTTGCCGAACACCATGCAACAAATCAAAAAAGAAATTGCCAAGCTACGTTGCCAGAGTTTAGCCTGGAGTTGTTATTCCTTCAGCTGGGAAAGTGTTCAGTCATACCAAACCTGTGATTAAGAGGAAAATCAGGTTCGTTCTGAACATTGGAGGAAAGTTTGGGGAAAAACAGAACTTCGATTTGAAGTTAGATGATTCATAACCCTATGTACCGCTTCAGTTATATATCAATTACAAAATGAAAAAGAAAAGTTTAATGCTGCATGATATTTAAGATGAAATAAGGGAGCAGCTTGATTACAAACTGAGAAAGGGGTTATTCAGGTTCGGTACAGGGTACCGATTTATTGGAGGGAGATTGCTACAAAAGATGAAATTCGGGGTGGTGGGAACTGATGTAGTGGGACTCTAAGTACAAGCAAGCTAGCTACGTCTGTCTTTATCTTTTTGATGGAGAACTCTGAACACTTAAAGATATTTGTTATGATGGACAGGTTATAATGGACAGGTGGCATCAATTTAAATTCACTACTTTATTGGAACTTTGAAATAATCAATGTAAGGTTTAAGGGATTGCACTAGATGCTGCTACTTGAATACACTGATACCAGGTTATAATTTTCAATACATTCTTTGTCTGATGCCTTATCAAATGGCTTCCTAGGGAATGCAACTAGGAGAAAGAAAAAAATGTTTTTGAGGCAAAGAACAATACTTTTGCTTATTGATATTGGGCAATGGGGTCTTGGGGATTTATTCTAAGACTTTTTTTCAGATAAATAGATTTTAAAAAATGTGAAAAGACAGCAAAAGAATGACATTGGAACTTAAGAAGACAAAATTAAGGAGCACAATTAGAGAACATAGAACATTATAGCACAGTACAGGCCCTTCGGCCCACAATGTTGTGCTGACATTTTATCCTGCTCTAAGATCTATCTAACTCTTCCCTCCCACATAGCCCTCCATTTCTCTATCATTCATGTGTTTATCTAAGACTCTTAAATGTCCCTAATGTATCTGCCCCCACAACCTCTGCCGGCAGTGCGTTCCACGCACCCACCACTCTCTGTGTTTAAAAAAAACTATACCGTCCTCCAATCACCTTAAAATTATGCCCCCTTACGTTAGCTATTGTCGCCCTGGGAAAAAGTCTCTGACTGTCCACTCGATCTATGCCTCTTATCATCTTGTACACCTCTATCAAGTCATCTCTCATCCTCCTGCTCTCCAAAGAGAAAAGCTAAGGAAGAACATCTGCAGTAAAACAGATGGGTGGAGGAGGGCAGGTGTAACTCAGTGCACATTCTCTGCAGGAGTGTGGAAGTGAAAGGAAAATGTACCTCACATTTTGGGGAGAAAAGTAATTTTCTGTGGAGGTGTACCTGGGGATTTGGAATCCTAAGTGGCAATTTTCTTACAGACTGGAACACAATTCAATAAGTGATTTGATGAGCATTTGAATTAGAAATATATCGAAAGACAGGAAATTGGAATCAGTTTGCAGATTTGGTAGAAGAGCTAGTTCTGAGCATCGTGGGCTCATTGGCTATCACGTGTTCTTTTGATTTATAGGATTATTAATGCACTTCAGCATCAGGTAGCAAGTGTTCACAGGCTTTTCCACTGTGTTGATTGTGCTTTGCTTGATTGCTTGTTGTATTGGTTTGGTTTGCATTCACTCCAGTTTCACTACAGTTGTGTAACGGAGTTAAGTGTTCAGTCACATCTTTTAAAGACTGAAAATGCTGGATGTGCTCAGTAGGTGAGGAAGTATCTGTGGAGGGAGACCCAGAGTTAACGTTTCAAGTCGATGACCTTTCATCAGAATGTGAAACATGAGGAAACGAGCATGTTCTATGTTGCAGGGAGGGGAAGGGGTACAGAGAACAATGTCTGTGATGGAGTTGAGACCAAGATTGACCAGGTGACATACAGGGTATTGATATCATCCGAAAGAGGGTGGTGAAGGCTTGTTAATCATAAACTAATCTGTCAGTTGGAGGGAGGGAGAAAGGCAGAAGGGAGAAAATAAAACCATGCTGGCACTACGATATGAGGAATATAACATCCATGGTATATCTTAATTCACAGATGTTTCCTTACATAGAACATAGAACATTACAGCACAGTACAGGCCCATCAGCCCACAATGTTGTGCCGACATTTTATCCTGCTCTAAGATCCATATGACCCTTCCCTCCCACATAGCCCTATCATTTCTCTATCATTCATGTGTCTATCTAAGAGTCTCTTAAATGTCCCTAATGTATCTGCCCCCACAACCTCTGCAGGCAGTGCGTTCCACGCACCCACCACTCTGTGCAAAAAAAAAAACTCACCCCGACATCCCCCCTACACCTTCCTCCAATCACCTTAAAATTACGTCCCCTCGTGTTAGCCATTGTCACCCCAGGAAAAAGTCTCTGACTGTCCACTTGATCTATGCCTCTTATCATCTTGTACACCTCTATCAAGTCACCTCTCATCCTCCTCTTGGAAGAGAAAAGCCCTAACTCACTCAACCTATCCTCATAAGACATGCTCTCCAATCCAGGTAGCATCCTGGTAAATCTCTGCACCCTCTCTGAAGCTTCCAGATCCTTTCTATAATGAGGTGACCAGAACTGAACACAATACTCCAAATGTGGTCTAACCAGAATTCTATAGAGCTGCAACATTACCTCGCAGCTCTTGAACTCAGTACCCCGACTAATGAAGGCCAACACACCATACGCCTTCTTAACAACCCTATCGACCTGCGCGGCAACCTTGAGGGATCTATGGACGTGGACCCCAAGATCCCTCTGTTCCGCCACACTTAGCAGTCCTGTCATTAACCTTGTATTCTGCCTTTAAATTTGATCTCCTGAAGTGTATCACTTCACACTTTTCCGGGTTGAACTCTATCTGCCACTTCTCAGCCCAGCTCTGCATTCTATCAATATCCTGTTGTAATCTACAGCAACCTTCTACACTATCCACAATACCACCAACCTTTGTATCATCAGCAAACTTACTAACTCACCCTTCCACATCCTCATCCCGATCATTTATAAACCTGCTGAGTTTCTCCAGCATTTTCTGTTTTTCTTCAGATCTCCAGTATCTGCAATTTCTTTTTGCTTCTTAATTACTCCTTTTGATTCCCTGAACTGCATTGTGCCAGTTTTTAATATAACAGTGGATTAGTAAGCCCCTACCCAAACTGCAGGATAAATTAAACAAAAGATATTGTGGCCCAGTTGCAGAGAACGTGGATGTACTCACGGGAAGGTAAGATTGGCCTGTTATTAATGGTGGTCATTTGCAAAAGTCACCAGGCATATTCTTGGGAGGAAAACAACATAAACTACATGAACATTTATGGCTTTCAAAGCATTTGTACCTGTTAGTAGTGATGTTAGAATGTGGCTTGTGTTCAGAACCAGTTGCTCTCTTCCTTAGCCATGAACCATTGTTCATCCCAAGGTATTGATGCTTTGATGGGGAGCAGGGGTGGTGCTTTGCACTTTCTTGCACCTAGTGGGGTGGGGGGGCATATGCCCCAACAACAACCTCATCCACCTGGAGATAGGAATCCCACCAGCACAGTGATCCCACCTCCCCATCAATGTAGGCTGACTCCAAGAAGTCTCTATGAACATGTCACCAAACTAAGCAGTTTCCCACTCTCTAACAGTTGTTGATCCCTGACCTGAACTTGTCCTTGATCTTAACTTATCTTTTAAGATTTCCTTATTAGTCACGTGTACATCGAAACACACAGTGAAATGCACCTTTTGCGTAGAGTGTTCTGGGGGCAGCCCGCAAGTGTCACCACGCTTCCAGCGCCAACATAGCATGCCCACAACTTCCTAACCCATACGTCTTTGGAATGTGAGAGGAAACCCACACAGACACGGGGAGAACGTACAAACTCCTTACAGACAGTGGCCCAAATTAAACCTGGGTCGCTGGCGCTGTAATAGTGTTATGCTAACCGCTACACTACCGTGCCTGCCCTGTTTGCCAACTGAACTACCTGCCAACTGCACTAACTGCGCTACACTACTGTGCTTGCCAACTGCTCCCCCCTTTTGCCTTGTGCGCCCTCTCCCACCCTCTCAGTGAAGGCGGTTGAGGGAGAGGGCAGGGCAGTGCTCGCCCCCGGCAACCTGGGCTGACAAACTGAGGTCGGTGCTTCATATTGTGGCATTTGCGATCTCTACAATGCAGGTAGGGTCTTGTGAACGAGGGAAACAATTTGGAAGGTTTTGCGTACGTTTGTACTTGTTAAAACTTCTGAAAAAAAGTTATTCAAACGTTGCAATAGTTAATTTTACTGTTTCTATGCTTTTAAGGTAAAAGTTGATATAAATACTTTGTTGGACATCCCATTGCCTAAATTTCTACCAGATGTCACTGAGGTGCCTTTTGATTTTCTATCTACATCACCAATCAAGAAATGTAAGTGATTCCCATGTATTTGAGTCGGTATATTTTTGTGCTCATCTTGATACTAATATGTTGCTAGAGTTGCCCCCACAGCAGGCAGTGCGTTCCAGATTCCAAACACACTCTGAGTGGAAAAACTTCATCCTCAGATCCCATTTAAACTTCTTACTCTTTACCTTAAATCTATGTCCTTCAGTTTTAGACACCTCTGTGACGGGGAGAAGTTCCCTACCATCTTTCCTGTCTATAGTCCTCATAATTTTGTCTACCTCAATCAGGTTCCCTGTCTAGTCTCTCCAGGTTACTGAAATGTTCCATCCCAGGCAACATCCTGGTGAATCTCCTCTGTACCCTCTCCAGTGTAATCATATCCTTCCTGTAGTGTGGTGACCAAGAACTACACTCAAATCTCCAGCTGTGGGCAAAGCAATGTTTTATAAAGTTGTACCGTTATCCCTTCCTTGCTTTTATATTCTATGCCTTGGTTAATGAAGGCAGGTATCCTGTGTGGTGGGATCAAATTCCATTGTAGTGAAGAAAACTATGTTTCAAGATTAAAAATGGGGATGTGATGTGAGGTTTCAAAGAGTGGTTACAGGCCTTCTAAACTCATGATAAAATGGAGTCAATAATCTGACTAAGGACTGCACATGAAAATAAGTAGCAAAGGAAATTGAATAATTGAGTCTGTGTACCAATTCAATTATACAATAGCCATTAGACAACGCAAGCTACAAATAGGCTGTAATTAGAAGATATATATTAGAGAAACAAAGGACTGCAGATGCTGGTATCTAGATGAAAAACACGTTGATGCTGGAGGAACTCAGCAGGCCAGGCAGCGTCCGTGGAGAAAAGCAGGTGGTCAATGTTTCGGGTCAGGGCCCTTCTTTAGGACTAGATATATATTCCTAATTATGGGAATTTTGGAATGTTATGGAAATTGAGGGAAAAAAAGGAGCAGAAATATTGATTACTTATAAAATAAGGGCAGGCACGGTAGTGTAGCGGTTAGCATAACGCTATTACAGCACCAGCGATCGGGGTTCAATTCCGGCTGCTGTCTGTAAGGAGTTTGTACGTTCTCCCGTGTCTGCGTGGGTTCCTCCGGGTGCTCTGGTTTCCTCCCACATTCCAAAGACGTACGGGTTAGGAAGTTGTGGGCATGCTACGTTGGCACTGGAAGCATGGCGACACTTGCGGGCTGCCCCAGAACACTCCACGCAAAAGGTAAGATCTTTATTAGTCACATGTACATTGAAACAAACAGTGAAATGCATCTTTGGCCGTGCCTTCACTGGCACTTCCTGCCTCCACTTCTCCGTCTGTCCCTCCACAAACCTACCTAAAAGATGCATTTCACTGTGTGTTTCGATGTACATGTGACTAATAAAGAAATCCTCTCTTATAACTGGAAAGAAAGGGATTCTGTAAGAGTAAGAACTCGGTAACTGGCAAAATCCTGAAAGCACGTACCACCAGGCTCAAGGACAGCTGCTATCCTGCTGTTATGAGACTATTGAACAGTTCACTAGTACGATAAGATGGACTCTTGACCTCACAATCTACCTCATTAGGTCCTTGCACCTTACTGCACTGCACTTTCTCTGTAGCTGTGACACTTTTTATTCTGCATTGTTATTGTTTTACCCTGGACTACCTCAATGCACCTTATAATGAATTGATCTGTATGAATGGTATGCAAGACAAGTTTTTCACTGTACCTCGGTACAAGTGACAATAACAAATCAATTCCAATTCCAATTCCAAGAACTAAGGAACTTTAAAGAACACCAAACTGTATTGGAAGTTACTTTCAGACCATCTGATGGAATGATGTGGTTTGGGCCATCAAGGGGAAGTTGGCACTGTGTAAAAGTGGATGAAAATCTTTCAATTTTCGTTGGATTGGAAGGAATAGTCTTGTGCAGAAGCTATAAGGGATTGCATTTCATATTAACTGGGAGTGAAAACCAAGATCTGAAATTCAAACAAGAGAGCCATTAAAAACAGCTATAATTTGCATTTCTACAGCAGCCAAACTTCCCAAAGTGCTTCGCAGCAGTCCCAAATAAAACTTGATACTCAGCCTCAGAAGGAGCTGTTGAGGCAACTTGAAGGTCTGTCAAAGAGGTAGGTTTGTGGGGGGGACAGACAGAGAAGTGGAGGCAGGAAGTGCCAGAGAGGGCACGGTCAACAGCAGTGGTGCAGTGAGAAGCAAGAAAATGCAAGAGGACAGAATTAAAGAAACATTGAGATTGCAGAGGGCAACCGAGATGGGGGTGAAGTTACAGTTGCAAAAAAGGTATAGAGAGCAAAAATAAGTATAAAACGGTCTTACCATTAACTGGGAATGCTTTTATGAATATGTTATAGAGAACAGTAAGGAAAAATGTACCCCCATTAATCTGAGGCCATGTGGTGTGTTAAGAAAATGACAGATCCTGTTTTAAAAAAAAACAATCTGCTTGGAGGAACTCAGCAGGTCGAGCAGCATCTGTGGGGTGGGGAAGGAATTATCAATGTTTCGTGTTGTTTGTTGCTCCAAATTCCAGTATCTGCCGTCGCTTCTGTCCACAGACCTTTTACAGCTATTTTAACATTCGAGGAAATGATCATAAAACCACCAGTCTGAGGAGACCAAATACAACGTCTGGAAATGAATTTGGTATTGGAATTGGTTTATTATTGTCACTTGTACCGAGGTACAGTGAAAAACTTGTCCTGCATACCGTTCGTACAGATCAATTCATTACACAGTGCATTGAGGTAGTACAGATAGTAGCAATGCCAGAGTAAAGTCCTCACAGCTACAGGGGAAGTGCATTGCAGCAGGACAATAAGGCACAAGGTCACAAACAAGGTAGATTGTGAGGTCAAGAGTCCATCTCATTGTATGAGGGAACCATTTCAATAGTCTTATCACCGTGGGATAGAAGCTGTCCTTGAGCCTGGTAGTATGTGCCCTCAGGCTCCTGTATCTTCTATCTGATGGGAGAAGAGAGAACAACCCAGGTGGATGGGGTCTTTGATTATGCTGGCTGCTTCACCAAGGCAGCGGGAGGTATAGACAGAGTTCATGGAGGAGAGGTTGGTTTCCGTGATGCGCTGGGCTGTGTCCACACCTCTCTGCAGTTTCTTGCGGTCCTGGGCAGAGCAGTTGCCATACCAAGCAGTGATGCATCCAGATAGGATGCTTTCTGTGGTGCATCGATAATAATTGGTGAGGGTCAAAGGGGACATGCCAAATTACTTTAGCCTCCTGAGGCAGTAGAGGCACTGATGAGCTTTCTTGGCTGTGGCATCTTCGTGGTTGGACCAGGGTGGGCTATTGGTGATGTTCACTCCTAGGAACTTGAAACTCTCAACCCTCTCAACCTCAGTACCGTTGATGTAGGCAGGTGCATGTACACCGCCCTTTATTCGATTTAATATGAAAACAAGGGAATTAATGGGATTTAACGTAAACAGGTCTTTAGGATTTGGGTCCCACTGTAAAGTACTGAAAGAAGTCAGGTGAGGATTTTGCAGTCACAAATTATTAAATCATTCTCAATTTGAAAGTTACACCTTCATTATTTAAGAAGGAAGAATAATGAAACCAGAAAACCCCTGCCCTATTCGTCACTGGAATTAGCCGCTGGTAAAAAGAGCAGCCAAGCCGCTTGAACAGGAGTGAGCTGCTCAAAGAGTTGCTGGAGAGGCTGGTGAAATTCATTGTCTCCTCCAGTTCCACCCCAGCCCTCCCCAGCTCCATCTAGCAACAAAGGCTAAGTCAGGTGAAACCTTTGTGACTGAGTGATTTTTATGAGACAAGTGGATCGTTAATGGAGGTGTGATTATAGAACAACGATAAAATTTTAAAAAAAATTTTTTAATTTTATTTACAGCGTGGTAACAGGCCCTTCCGGCCCAACAAGTCCATGCCGCCCATTTTAAACCCAAATTAACCTACCCGTACATCTTTGCAATGTGGGAGGAAACCGGAGCACCCAGAGGAAACCCACACAGACACGGGGAGAACGTACAAACTCCCTACAGACAGCGACGGGAATCAAACCCCGATTGCTGGCGCTGTAATAGCGTCACGCTAACCACTACGCTACCGTGTCGTGCAATAAGTTAACTGAATGGAGAATAGACTCTGGTTGAATGCTCCACTCTTGTTGTTGCATCTTGTAAGTTCATTGGAGGTGGTTTTCTTTGTGCATCTGGAACTGAAAATAATTTCCTCCTTTTTATCAGCAGTGGCACCCAATGTTTCTGAGAACACGGTGGAATTTACTGGTCGGAGATTGAACTGTAAAATGCAAGTGTACTCGGGCTGTAAAACAACAAACATTTTGAAGATGATGTCTCTGTATGAACAGTGCATCCGAGTCCTTCAGAACAACATTGATTGTAAGTTGATATACAACATAAAACACTACAGCACAGTACAGGCCCTTCAGCCCACAATTTTGTATCGACATTTTATCCTGCTCTAAGATCTGTCTAACCCTTCCCTCCCACATTTTTCTATTGTTCATGTGTCTATCTCAGAGTCTCTTAAATGTCCCTAATGTATCTGCTCCCACAACCTCTGCTGGCAGTGTGTTCCACACACCCACAACTCTCTGTGTAAAAACTTACCCCTGTCATCCCCCTTATACCTTCCTCCAATCACCTTAAAATTATATAGCCATTGTCACACTGGAGAAAAAGTCTCTGACTGTCCAGTCGATCTATGCCTCTTATCATCTTGTACACCTCTATCAAGTCATGCAGAGGGATCTTGGGGTCCAAATCCATAGCTCCCCTGAAAGTGGCTGCACAGGTCGATAGGGTGGTAAAAAAGGCGTATGGCCTGCTTGCCTTTATTACTCGAGGCATCAAGTTCAAGAGTCGGGAAGTTATGTTGCACCTTTATTGAACTCTGGCTAACTCTGGAGTGTTGCATTCAATTCTGGTCGCCCCATTATAGGAAGGATGTGGAGGCTTTGGAGAGGGTGCAGAAGAGGTTCACCAGGACGCTGCCTGGATTAGAGGGCATGAGCTATAAGGAGAGGTTGGACAAACTTGGGTTGTTTTCTCGGGAGTGGCGGAGGCTGAGGGGAGACCTGATATCTTATAATTATGAAAGACAGAGAGAGACAGCTGTTATCTTTTCCCTGGGGTTGAAATATCTAATACTAGAATTGCATGCATTTAAGGTGAAAGGGTGTAAGTTCAGAGGAGATGTGTGGGGCAAGTTTGCTTACATAGGGAATGGGTGCCTGGAATGTGCTGCCAGGGGTGGTGGTGGAGGCAGATATGATAGAGGCATTTAAGAGACTCTTAGATAGGCACATGGATATGTAGAGGATGAAGGGATATGGACGTGTAGGCAGAAGGGACTAGTTTAGTTAGTTATTTAATGACTAGCTTAATGAGTTTGGCACAACATTGTGGGCCGAAGGGCCTGTTCCTGTGCTGTAATGTTCTATGTTAAGCAACTCGGAAGATGTAACTTGGACAAATGGGAAATGGGAAACAAAAATAGCAAAATTCCAGTAATAGAGTAATATGTGATTTTGGTTTTTTTAAAACATTTTTAAACCTTTTCCTTGGTATGTGTGTCAAATTAATGGAGGGACCAGGATGATCACGTTTTCTGGCTGCTCTGCTGTTAGCTGCTAGATCACCCTTCTGAACGCATCTTCCTGTTCTCAGGTTGAGCTGAATCTTGAGTTGAAAAGCATGCAACTTCACATGCTTTGGTATTGTTAAGAAGAAACTTAAACTGTGCCCACATTTATTCTTGTGATAGTTACGGATGACCTTTTATAGCGGTGCTTTAGTGTAAACAAAATACTGAAGTCTATTCTTTCTCTTCCCCAAGCTATTCATGAAGTTGGTGGTGTGCCATTTGAAATTATTGAGCCAGTGCTTGATCGATGTACCTCAGAGCAGCTGTGTCGAATTGAGGATTGCAACCCGGTGAGGAGTTTATTTTAGACTGATGTTCCTGTTGAAAAAGACCTACACTATCTCAATGTTTGATTTTAAGTAACCATCTTGGATTCAGAGTATTGGTATTGGTTTATTATTGTCACTTGTACCGAGGTACAGTGAAAAACTTGTCTTGCAAACCGATCATTACACAGTACAGTTACATTGGGTTAGTACAGAGTGCATTGATGTGGTACAGGTAAAAACAATAACAGTACAGAGTAAAGTGTCACAGCTACAGAGAAAGTGCAGTGCAATAAGGTGCAAGGTCACAGCAAGGTAGATCGTGAGGTCATAGTCCATCTCATTGTATAAGGGAACCGTTCAGTAGTCTTATCACAGTGGGGTAGAAGCTGTCCTTAAGTTTGGTGGTATGTGCCCTCAGGCTCCTGTATCTTCTACCCAATGGAAGAGGAGAGAAGAGAGAATGTCCCGGGTGGGTGGCGTCTTTGATTATGCTGGCTGCTTCACCAAGGCAACAAGAGGTATAGACAGGGTCCATGGAGGGGAGGCTGGTATCCGTGATGCGCTGGGCTGTGTTCACAATTCTCTGCCGTTTCTTGCGGTCCTGGGCAGAGCAGTTGCCATACCAAGCTGTGATACGTCCAGATAGGATGCTTTCTATGGTGCATCGGTAAAAGTTGGTAAGTGTCAAAGGGGACAAACCAAAGTTCTTTAGCCTCCTGAGGAAGTAGAGGTGCTAGTGAGCTTTCTTGGCCGTGGCATCTACATGATTTGACCAGGACAGGCTGTTGGTGATGTTCACTCCCGGGAACTTGAAGCTCTCAACCCTCTTGACCTCAGCACCATTGATATAGACAGGTGCATGTACACCTCCCCCTTTCCTGAAGTCAATGGCCATATACACCAGCATACAACAAAATTCCTTACTTGCATGAAGTTCACAGTAAACCGTATACCTGTTAATAACAAGTACCATAATAATCACAATAAATACAGTCAGCACAAAAGAAAGAATGGTGCTGACCTCAGACAAGAAAGAATTTTTTTAAAACTGTGTGGTAGTGATGTTGGCTAAAGAAGCAATCATGTATAAGAATGACAAATATAGTGGTAAAATATTTGTAAATTGGTTTACAACTCCCAGCTCAGGGACAATAAAAACACTGCGCCTTCACAGTAAAGTTATTTTAATCCTTTATCTTTTTACTTTTCTCGAGCTGGTGCTTAGTTTGAGGAAATCTTGTTGCCGTTTTTCACTGGTCCATCAAAACTTTTATTCAAACTTTAATTACTGTAGCTACTGGTGTATTGGTGCTCCCTATCATTGAAAGGGGTTTAAAAAAGATTGGGGTCAAGGGTGTTATCTTTACACTGGTTTGTTAACCTACTCAAAGCTGGGTAGAAGTTAACGTTTATTTTTCCAACACTAATAGTATACGCCTGTATGGAAAGAGTGTTGTAAATTCGACAGTTGAACTGAAGGCACAAATGGGCACATGGAATATGATACTTTGGCCATTACTGAAATATGTAATATACTTAAAGAGAAGGCATGAATGATAGCTTAGCATTCCCAGTACTGGCTCAGTGAAGAAAGGAAAGATTAAAGCAAAAAGCTGTGTGGTGGTAATGTTGGCTAAAGAAACACTCATATAAGAATGGAGGATCATCAAATGAGGCTTTATGGGTTGAACTCAAGCACATAAGTGGAGCGATGACACCATTGGAAATGTTCTGTAGGACTCCAAATAGACTGAGAAGGGAGAGCAAATTTGTGGGCAAATTTCCCCAACACTGGGGCAGTAATAATGCAGGATTTTTCCATTGTCCTGATGTAACTGGGAAGCAGAGAGCATAGAACATAGAACACTACAGCCCAGTACAGGCCCTTCAGCCCACAATGTTGTGCCGACATTTTATCCTGCTCTAAGATCTATCTAACCCTTCCCTCCCACATCACCCCCCCCCCATTTCTCTATCATTCATATGTCTATCTAAGAGTCTCTTAAACGTCCCTAATGTATCTGCCCCCACAACCTCTGCTGGCAGTGCGTTCTATACACCCACCACTCTCTGTGTAAAAAAAAAAAACTTACCCCTGACAGCCCCCTTTATACCTTCCTCTAATCACCTTAAAATTATGCCCCCTCGTGTTAGCCATTGTCGCCCTGGGAAAAAGTCTCTGACTGTCCACTCGATCTATGCCTCTCATCATCTTGTAAACCTCTATCAAGTCACCTCTCATCCTCCTCCTCTCCAAAGAGAAAAGCCTCAGCTCACTCAACCTATCCTCATAAGACATGCTCTCAAATCCAGGCAGCATCCTAGAGCAGCAGTCGTAAAGGACACTGAATTTCTAACTTGCACTCAGGCAGATTTTTCTTGTCAGCCAATACGCAGCAAGTCCAACAAGAGCAGTTGGAGTGGTGGTGGGGGAGAATATAAATCTAGATGTGGTTCTGGTGAATGAAGCATGGCAGTTGGAAGGAGAATCAGTGGGAGAGGGCTTTTGTTGTAGTAATCAGATTGCAGAATCACAATTGTTACAGCCCTAAGAAGTGCTCTGAAACACTACCTGACCTCCTCTCTCTGAAATGCTACAATTTAATCTGCTGCCATTTCTATCCCTGGCAATACTGCCCAACCCTAATCTTTAACTGAGTGAAAAGTTTGTAGTTCTTATGGGACTTTGGATTCTTTAATCAATCATCTTTGTTCTTTGTCACTGGAACCTGACTCTCCCATCGATGGGAGTAGTTTCCCCACTATTTTCTCTGCCTGGGGTCTTTGACTTGTCTATCGGATCCTGTCTCGTCGTCCTCTTTTCCAGTTAATTAGAAGTTACTGTCATTGAAAACTTGTGCCTCCCGAAAGAGCTCAGTTGCAGCTTTAAGGAGAACACAGGAAAATAGGAGCAGGAATAGGCCACCAGGCACCTCAAGCCTGCCCTGCCATTCAGTATGATCTTGGCTGATTCCTGCTGGCCTGTTCTGTGCCAGTTCCTCGAACCCAAGATCAAAGAGAATCCAAAGATTTGTTTTAAGTCTACCAGAGCAAATGGGTAACAAAAAGAAGACCAGGATCTACTGTGAGCCAGAAATGGAACCCACGTGCAGAAGATGTGGTTGATGATCTTAGCGAATACTTCAGCAGGAGTTGATACTGGTATTGTGTGTGGGGAGGAGGAGGTGGAGAATTGGATGAGATAAGACTGGTAAGAGAGGAGATATTAATTAACATCTTTGAAAGTAGATGAGTCATAAGGCCAAGAGAAAATATTTGGGGATGGTGCTTGAGGATTGGCGGACTGCTAACGTTGTGCATTTGTTTGGGGAAAAAAAAACGGAAGAAGGGATAACGTGCAAGTAATTACAGGTCAGTTGGTTTAATTTTTTTTACAAGAACAGAAAATGCTGGTAACATTCAGCAACTCGGGTGACGTCACTGGAAGGAAAAAGTGTTAACATTTCTTTTGTGTTTTGTCCTTTTTTAAGCTTTCTGTTTCTATGATTTTTTTCACTTTAACCTTGGGGAAATTATTGGAATCAGTTCTGAGGGATAGTATAAACTATTATTTTGAAAGGCACAAATTAATCAAGGACAGTCGTCACAGATTTGTTAAGTGAAGGTTACGTTTAACTAACTTGATTGAATTTTTTGTGAGGAAATAAGGTGGTTATTGAGGGCAGTGCAATCTACATCAATCCTAGCAATGCTTTGGATTGGAATTGGTTTGTTATTGTCACTTGTACCAAGGTACAGTGGAAAAACCTGCAGACCGCTCATACAGATCAATTCATTGCACAGTGCATTGAGGTAGTACAGGGTAAAACAACACAGATTGCAGAACACAGTGTTACAGTTACAGAGAAAGTGCAGTGCAGGTAGACAATAAGGTGCAAGGTCATAATGAGGTAGACTGAGGTCAAGAGTCCATCTTATCATACGGGGGAACCCTTCAATAGTCTTATAACAGTGGGATAGAAGCTGTCCTTGAGCCTGGTGGTACATGCTTTCAGGCTTTTGTATCTTCTGCCTGATGGGAGGGGGGAGAAGATAGAATGTCTGGGGTGGTGGGGTCTTTGATTATGCTGGCTGCTTTACCGAGGCAGCGAGAGGTATAGACAGAGTCCAAGGAGAGGAGGCTGGTTTCTGTGATGTGCTGAGCTGTGTCCACAACTCTCTGCAGTTTCTTGCAGTCCTGGGCAAAGCAGTTGGCATATCAAGCCGTGATGCATCTGGATAGGATGCTTTGTGTGGTGCGTTGATAAAAATTAGTGAGGGTCAAAGGAGGCATTTCTTGATCAGGTCCGAGTTGGCAGGTTGATCAAAAATGTGATATTAAAAGCAGTAACTGCATTTAGTGAAAACTCATTTACAATTCATTCAAAAAGGTGCTTAGGGCTTTAAATGTAGTAGTTTGCCAATAGTTGATATTTGTTATTTCACTGATGCTACCAGTTACACTTGAAAGAGTGGTAGAGATCAGACCATTAGATATTTTTAAGGTGGAGATAGATAAATATTTGAAAGATCGAGGGATCAGGGAACTGGCACAGAAGAGGAGTTGAGGCCAACAAAGATCAGCCAAGATCACATTGAATGACAGGGCAGGCTTGAGGCCCCTGGTGGCCTACACCTGCTCCTATTTTCTTGTGTTCTCCTTAAAGTTGCAACTGAGCTCTTTTGGGAGGCACATATTTTCAATGACTTCTGATTAACTGCACGTAAGCTAACTCCATAAGTTGCCATCAGATTTCTTCCAAGTTCCTCTCCAGCTTGTGGAATGAACCTTGGCAGGCACGGTAGTGTAGCAGTTAGCGTGATGCTATTACAGCTCCAGTGACCCAGGTTCAATTTCAGCCACTGTCTGTAAGGAGTTTGTACGTTCTCCCCGTGTCTGCGTGGGTTTCCTCCGGGTGCTCAGGTTTCCTCCCACATTCCAAAGACATACGGGTTAGGAAGTTGTGGGCATGCTATGTTGGCGCTAGAAGTGTGGCGACACTTGCGGTCTGCCCCCAGAACACTACACAAAAGATGCATTTCACAGTGCGTTTTGATGTACATGTGACTAATAAAGATATCTTATCATTGGGTAAAACTTACACAATTCTCACTCTGGGTATCTCTTAAATTACTGAAGTATTATCTGTATTTGAAAGGCCAATCATTGCAAAAAAAAACAAAAGAATCTTTCCTTTTTGCACTGTCTACTGTAGCCCCATTGCTGTTATTGCTTTAATAACTACTGAAGAATATATTGACCAAGCACACACAATAGCCAGTGTTGTGTATGTACTTGTGCTTCTGCTGTTGTCCATCTTTTACTTGCCAGTTCTGCATCCAAATGTTATTTTATGTGCCTGATTTTTAATCTGTGTCGCCACTATTGGTATTTGATGAAATGTTAAATCACTGAATTGCTTGTGTAACAAACTTATTACTCCAAAATGGAACCTGTACAATAGCAGACAGGTGTTGTTGTTCATCAGTGTGCCATCTGTAGGATGGTTTAAAATGGCAATGTCCATAAAATAACATACACATTAGATTGAAATGTGTAGACATAATGATACAAATGGCCTTTAAGTTGGATAACTGGATTAAAAAAAAAGTAGGTTTCTCACTTAATTTCACATAAATCATAAATCTGGATGCCCCCACCAGTTGTAGTAAGTTAATCTTTTTCCTCAATAAATTAAATGTGTTTTTAGCTCTGATTTTGGAAGGAGTTCTATAAGAAAGCAGAGCCTTTTTCCTGACTGAATCCAATTTGAGTCACAGATTTCAGGTTGGTAAACTGGTGCTAAGATGCTTCATCACAAACTTAGCACCATTTCTTTTCAAAAGGAGCTTCAGTACTCTGCAGTACTAAAGAGTTTCTTACTGGATCAAGGCCAAGTTGAGAACCACCCGCTGGTCACAGGAATGGCAAAATGCAGACTTAGTGACAAGGTCAAACAGGCTCTCAAGGACTTCGGCATCTCTTCAGACAACCCTGCTCACAATTACTCAATCCAAAGAAGCCATGTCAGAGCTGTGCAGTTCAGATTCCAGAAGTGGAACAGAGTGGGCTTCAGCCTCATTCTCCAACCACTGCTAATATGGTGGGCTCTTCCCACATTACTGCCAGGCACCATTAGCTGAATATATTTTAGTAAAATTAATATAAAATGCTTTGTCTCCTTTTTAACCTGTCAAGATTCTAGACAGACAACTCTCTCGGCTGTTGTAGTCTGGTTTATATTTAGATGTTGCCTTAAATAAAGTTGAGTGTCCAATCAACAGATACAGACTCTGACTCTGCTGATCAACAACATTATTCTCCACACAAACTACCTGCTTCCTTCCCCAACTCTTCATAAAATCCTATCGGCATGTAATTCTATTCTTCCTTGTGTGCTTATCTGGATTCCATTGGAGTTGTAATGTGGCCATCAATTTTAATGAGCTGGTATTTATGGATGGTGGAAAATGGAAGAGACACAGGTGAGCTTTGCCAAGTTTAGGGGCAACAAAACCAGAGATGAGCATTTTAGTGGCAATTGAACTGAGGCAGGGTTGGTTAAGGGTTAGGTTACCATGACGTCAATGAGGAAGGTGATTTTGGTGGTGGAGCGGACAGTCCCGAACTTCGCTCTGGGACACGTGGGATGATGATTTGTTGTCCAACTGTGATCAGGGAAAGGCTGGGATTGGCAATTAAGGATCAGAGTTTTTGACACGGAGATTGAATTCAGTGAAGAGTGGTCATTCTCATTTTAGTTGAAGGCTTTTTTTTTAAACAAGTTCAATTCAGGATTTGGCGTCAGCAAAGTAAAAACTTGGCATTACTGGAGTCATCCAAGAATTCTATGTGCTGGGACAATCAACACCTGCCCTGTGATGACTACTCTTGGAAAATATAATTCTAAGTGTTTTCATTGAAGAAAGCTTTCATAGAGTTGTACAGCACGGAAACAGGCCCTTTGGCCCAACTCATCCTTGCTGACCAAGGTGTGCACCTGAGCAAATCACATTTGCCCACATTTGGCCCATATCCCTCTAAACCTATCCCCACCCCTGTACCTGTCCAAGTGTCTTTCAAATGTTGTAATTGAATCCACCTCAACCACTTCCCTTGGCAGCTCGTTCCATATACCCACCACCCTCTGTGTGGAAAAAGTTGCTCTGCGGGTCCCCTTTTAAATCTTTCCCCTCTTAAATCTTTCCCCTCCCACCTTAAATCGATGCCCTCCCCTACCCCAGGAAAATGACTGTGACCATCCACCTTGTCTATGCCCCTCATGATTTCATACATCTCTATAAGGTCACCTCTCAGCCTTTTACACTCAAGGGGGAAAAAAGTCCTAGCCTCACCTTATAACTCAAGCCCTCCAGTCTCAATAACATCATAGGGAATCTGTACTGTACCCTTTCCAGCTTAATGACATCCTTCCTACAGATGGGCAAACAGAACTGTGCACAATACTCCAAGTGTGGTCTCCCCGACGACTTGTACAGTTGTAGCATGATGTCCCAACTCTTGTACTTAAATGCCTTGGCTGACGATAAGATAAGATTTCTTTATTGGTTGCATGTACGTCGAAATGCATAGTGAAATGCATCTTTTGCATCGAGTGTTCTGGGGGAAGCCCGCAAGTGTCGCCACGCTTCCGCCACCAATGTAGCGTGCCCACAACTTCCTAACCCGTACGTCTTTCGACTGTGGGAGGATTTCCACATGACGATGGCAGAGTCTTCAAGCTATGACATAGTATTTAATAAACTAGTATACATTTGGTGGATTTGTAATATTCTGTGGGGCATATCTATCCAGCAGAATCTCTCTTCTTGGATTTCTTGAAATAAGTACATGGGTGTAATTGGAGAATTTGAAGAATGAAGTGTTAAATGTGTGAAGTCCATTGAATGAAGATTCGGGTTTTTTCTGGTGTCTTGAATGCATTATGGCTGGGACACATTTCCCAGAAGAGTGAAAGTTCAGTGTATCTTCTGATAGTTCTTCCCCCTACTATTCTGGGGAGATGGGCAAAGTCTCAGCAAAGGATAATGTGTGCCTTAGATATGTGTTTAAATCAACAAGAAATTTAGTGTGTTAATATCCATGACTTGAGCTCTCAATTTGTTTGGGCAGTTACCAAATAGATGATGACAAGGAAGGGAAATAAACAGTATTGTTTTTGTTGCTGTGGTAAATTAAGTTTTGTGCACTAAATATTATCAATATTTTAGTTTGATCTTTGAAGATATTTTTCTATTAGTCAGCATGTAGATCTGTTTCAAACACATTGAGAACCTATTTCAATGGATTATTTGTTTAAGACTTTAAACTTTTGTAAAATGGTTTATAAACCAGTAATGTAGTTAATGCCTCAAAGTATTATAAATAGGCACTGAGACAAAAAATATGAATGTATTGAATCAAAATGTGCAGCTATGTGACAAACTACTCTAAGGCTGTCTGCTGATGAAGAAGTGCTGATAGGTGAGGATCTGAGAAGAGAAGGAACATTGCATTGTAAATGTCAATGAGGGGGCCTTAAATTGCTGGAACAAAAATGAAACAGATTAGATTGTGAAAGTGTCCTAAATGGTGAAGAAGGCTTTTGACACACTGGCCTTTATCAGTCACGGCACTTGAGTATAGAAATTGGGATGTTATGTTGCAGTTGTACAAAACATTGGTGAGGTTGCATTTGGAATATTGTGTTCTGTTTTGGTCACCCCTGCTATAGGAAAGATGCCATTAAGCTGGAAAGAGTGCAGAGGAGATTTACGAGGATGTTGCTGGGACTCGAGGGACTGAGTTATGGAGAGAGGCTGAGCAGGTTGGGACTTTATTCATTGGAGTGTAGGAGAATGAGGGTTAGGAAGTTGTGGGCATGCTATGTTGGCGCCGGAAGCGTGGCGGCACTTGTGGGCTGCCCCCAGAACACTCTATGCAAAAGATGTATTTCACTGTGTGTTTCGATGTACATGTGACTAATAAAGAAATCTGATCTTATAGATGCGTATAAAATCATGAGGGGCATAGATAGGGTGAATGCGCACAGTCTTTTTCCCAGGGTTGGGGAATCAAGAACTAAAGGGCACAGGTTTAAGGTGAGACGGGAGAGATTTAATAGGAACTTGAGGGGCAACTTTTTCACCCAGAGGGTGGTCAGTGTATGGAACGAGCTGCCAGAGGAAGTGGTTGAGGCAGGTACATTAATGATGTTTAACAGGTACTTGGACAGGTACATGGATAGAAACCGTTTAGAGAGATGTGGGCCAAACACGGGCAAATAAGATAAGATATCTTTATTAGTCACCTGTACATTGAAATACATAGTGAAATACATCTTTGTGTAGTGTTCTGGGGGCAGCCCGCAAGCTTAGATGGGAATCTTGGTCGGCATGGACCAGTTGTGCTGAAGGGCCTATGTCTGTGGTGTATGACTCGATAATGGTCCTTGGTAAATGAAAAACATAAGTATTTAAAATCTGTCCAATCTCCTCTGTAAAACTTCACTTTCTCTTTGCAGAGAGAAAAGTTGAAGCATTCACCTGCATTTGACATATTTTTAGAGGCATTATCTTTTATATTCAGTTCTTTAGTTTACTAAGGAATTGTTTGAAGTGTCAGAGAGAATTTTGGAGATGGTGACTATACCTCTGTCAGTGTCAAGGTACATATGGAAAGGATGGGGGCGGTATGGGGATTAAGGTCCTGAATTGGGGGGAAGGCCAATTTCAATATCTTAAGGCTGGAGCTGCAAAAGTTGACTGGGAGCACATACTTGTCGGGAGGTCTATATCATTCAACGTGGAAATCGTCAGAATGTCAAGGGTACCCGGGATGTCAAGGGATATCGAGGGTTGGATGTAAAGGAGAACTGATTGCGGAATAGAGACATGAGATTCTGCAGATGCTGGAATCTGGAGCAACACATAAAACGCTGGAAGAACGCAGCGGGTCAGGCAGAATCTGTGGAGGGAAATGGATAGTCGATGTTTCGGGTCGAGACCCTTCATCTAGACGGAAAGGTAGAGGGGAGGTAGCCGGTATAAAGAGGTGAGGGGAAGGGGTGGAGCAAGAGCTGGCAGGTGATAGGTGGATCCAGGTGAGGAGGGGGAGAGTGGGAGTGGTGTCAGAAGCTGGGAGGTTTGAGTTTTATTATAACTCAAGATTAAGACGCTACTGAAGCAACACACAAGATGCTGGAGGAACTCAGCGGGTCAGGCAGCATCTGTGGAGGGAAATAAACAGTCGACGTTTTGGGTCAAGACCCTTCATCAGGACTGGAAAGGAAGAGGGCAGAAGCCGGAATAAGAAGTTAGGGGGAGGGGGAGGAGCACACGCAGGCAGGTGACAGGTGAGTCCAGGTGAGAGGGGGAAGGTAGGTGGGTGGGGGAGGAGGGGTGAAAGGGAGTGACGTCAGAAGCTGGGAGGTGATTGGTAGAAGAGGCAAAGGGCTGAAGAAGAAGGAATCTGGTAGGAGAGGGCAGTGGACCATGGTATAAATGGAAGGAGGTGGGAAATAGATAGGTAGGTCATGAGGGCAGGGGAGGGGAAAGGGAAGGGTTGAGTGGGCCACAGGAATGAGGGAAAACAAAGAGGCGAGGGGTTACCAGAAGTTAGAAAAATCAACGTTGAGGCCATCAGGTTGGAGACTCCCAAGGTGGAATACGAGGTGTTGTTCCTCCAACCTGCATCTGGCCTCAACGTGGCAGTAGAGGAGGCCATGGATAGACATGTCAGTGTGGGAGTGGGATGTGGAATTGAAGTGGGTGGCCACCGGAAGGTCCTGGCTGTTGCGGCGGACGGAGCGAAGGTGCTCAACGAAGGTGCCCATCTGAGTTGGGTCTCACCGATGTAGAGGAGACCGCACCGGATGCAATAAGTGACATCCTCGGATTCACAGGTGAAGCGCTGCCTCACCTGGAAGGATTGGGACCCTGAATGTTGGTGAGGGAGGAGGTGTAGGGACAGGTGTAGCTCCTGGTGCGGTTGCAGGGAGGGTCATCAGTGGGGAGGGAACTGATTACGGTAGATGATCAACATTGACATGGTGCGCCGGAGATCCTGGTTCCATGGTGTGTTACTCTGAGTCCAAGCGTCTCTGGGATTAATGACAAGACCATGAGAGCTGTGTACTCTTGAATAGTTCGTACCTTTTGTAATTATAATATCCCTGGTGATATCTCTCTTCTGTTTACCTTAAATAGAGCTTTATTGAACAGACTGATCACCTCTGGATGAAACATTGTAAAAAAGACTTCAAAAGTGAACAACCCCAAGAGTATGAATCGTGGCGTGAGCTGTACCTAAGGCTCTACGACGAACGAGAACAGAAGCTGAAAATATTGACTCAAAGTATTAGCTCTGCTCATGCTAATAAACCCAAAGGTCAGTTTTGAAAATAATATTGACACTTTTATACTGACAAGCCATCATATCTATGTAGTGGCTACGTTTCGAATCATTGTGCTGGATCTGGAGTTGGAACTAGAGATGAGCATCCAGTGCAACTAGATGTTTCATCTACCTGGTGTTTAATGTGCACTTGAGGGGGATTTAAATTAAATAAGATAAGATAAGATCTTTATTAGTCACATGTACATCGAAACACAGAGTGAAATGCATCTTTTGCGTAGAGTGTTCTGGGGGCAGCCCGCAAGTGTCGCCACACTTCTGGCGCCAACATAGCATGCCCACAACTTCCTAATCCATACGTCTTTGGAATGTGGGAGGAAACCAGAGCACCCGGAGGAAACCCACGCAGACACGGGGAGAACGTACAAACTCCTTACAGACAGTGGCGGGAATTGAACCCGGGTCGCTGGCGCTGTAATAGCGTTACGCTAACCGCTACACTACCGTGCCTGATATAATTGACTTTTTCAGTTTGTAGTATCAGTTCTCCTCATTAATGAGGAAGTGTACATCTGAGACATTTACCAGTCTGTCCTCTTTACAGATGTTGGCTTGCCTAAATATATCCAGAATGCAAATAGGATTTCTCCATTTACTTGTTATTAGCAAATGTCAGATCTTGTAGTTCAGCAGTCGCACATAATGTACTTGGAACTTCCCAAAGCTCTTCGTGTATAGCCTACTGCTTATAAACTTGACTCTATATGTTTCAAAGCCAAACGTGGCTATCAATTTCTGGACGTGCTCCTGAAATAAAACAAATGAATTGCTGGTGGAATTTGCTTTTGGTTGAAGAAGGAATATTGGAAAGGTGAGGACATTGGCCTTTACTTCCGATAGACAAATTTAACTTCTCAGTAAAAAAAAAGTTAACGCTCCCTCTACCTCACCTTCCTATAACCCCCTCACCTGGATCCACCTATCACCTGCCAGCTCTTGCTCCACCCCTTCCCTCCACCTCTTTATATTAGCTTCTCCCCTCTTCTGTTTCAGTCCAGATGAAGGGTCTCGACCCAAAATGTCAACTGTCCCTATCCCTCCATAGCTGCTTCCTGACCCGCTGAATTCCTCCGACTCCCTTGTATGTTGTTCCAGATTTCCAGCAGCTGCAATCTCTGTCTCCAACACTCCCTCCTTCAGTTCTGTGTTCAAAGCTGACTTGTATACAAGTCTGCACTGACTTGAGACCCAGATTGTTGGCCCTTAGAATGACATTTACACAGTGCCAATGAGTTAACAGCTCATTGTAGTTAACACATTCAATGGCAGGGACCTGGAGAGCGCTGTAGAACAAAGGGACCTTGGAGTACAAGTACATCGTTCCCTGAAAGTGGCAACAAAGATAGATAAGATGGAGACGAAAGGGTTTGCTCAGGGCATTGAGTACAAGTGTTGGGACATCATGCTACAATTGTACATGACGTTGGTGAGACCACAGTTGGACTATTGTGTGCAGTTCTGGTCGCCCAGCTAGAGGAAGGATGTCATTAAGCTGGAAAGGGGGTAGAAAAGATTCAGAAGGTCTGGAGAGCATGAGTTACAATGAGCTGCGACTGCTTTTTCCCTGGACGTAGGAGGCTGAGGGGTGACCTTTGAGGTACATAAGGTCAGAGGGGGCAAAGATAAGGTGGATAGTCAGTCTTCTTCTCAGGCAGGGGAGTGTAAACTAGAGGGCATAGATTTAAAATGAGGGGAAAGGGGAGCTAAGGGGCAACTTTTTCACACAGAGGCTGAGGGATATGTGGAAAAGCTGCCAGAGGAAGTGATAGAGGCAGGTACAATCTTGTTTTACCCTGTACTACCTTAATGCACTGTGTAATGAATTGATCTGTATGAACAGTGTGCAAGACAAGTTTTTCACTGTACCTCGGTACAAATGACAATAATAAACCAATACAGTCACAACGTTTATAAGATATTAAGATAGGTACATGGACAGGAAAGGTTTAGAGGGATATGGACCAAATGCAGGCAAGTGGGACTAGCTCAGATGGACAGCTTTTGGCATGGACAAGTTGGGCTGAAGGGCCTGTTTCCATGCTGTCTAACTCTGACAGCTCTGTTCATTGCTGTTCATAATTATTATAAACCCCAATTCTTAAAATTATATTCTGCCAACTTTTCTAGGTACTTATTTCAATTTATCTTTTTTTATTCACCGCAGCTACACCTGAGGATAATAGAACCATTTCTTTCTAAAATTGTCTTAGACAAAACATTTTAAACTTTGAATTTGTCCTGAAATATTGTACTGATGGTTCATGTTAACAGTCAGTGCTTCAAACAAAAATCCAGTTCTGCCACCTTTGAATCGAGAAAAGATACTGTTTTGCAATCTAAGGCTCTTTTCTATTAAACTTATACCACATTAAGGACCAGAATTTTGAAGGTTGTGTGTACAAAAGTGCATGTATTTGAAATGTGGTCTCATGAATTAAAGGGAACATACACTTCAGCACAGTACAGACCCTTCGGCCCACAATGTTGTGCCGACATTTTATCTATCTAACCCTTCCCTCCCATTCCTCTGTCTCTCACGTGGCTATCTAAGAGTCTCTTAAATGTCCCTTATGTATCTACCCCCACAACCTCTGCTGGCAGTGCATTCCAAGCACCCACCACTCTCTGTGTAAAAAAAAACTTGCCTCTGACATCCCCCTTATACCTTCCTCCAATCACCTTAAAATGATGTCCCCTCCTGTTAGCCATTTTCACCCTGGGAAAAAGTCTCTGACTATCCACTTGATCTATGCCTCTTATCATCTTGTAGACCTCTATCAAGTCACCTCTCATCCTCCTCCTCTCCAGAGAGAAAAGCCCTTGCTCACTCAACCTATCCTCATAAGACATGCTCTCCAATCCAAGTAGCATCCTGGTAAATCTCCTCTGCACCCTCTCTAAAGCTTTCACATCCTTCCTATAATGAGGCGACCAGAACTGAACACAATACAGCAAGTGTGGTCTAACCGGAGTTCTATAGAGCTGCAACATTACCTGGCAGCTCTTGAACGCACTACCCCGACTAATGAAGGCCAACACACTATATGCCTTTTTAACAACCCTATCAACATCCACGGCAACCTTGAGGGATCTATGGACGTGGACAATTCTAAATATAATGCAAATAAATTGTACTTAAGTGCACTTCATTGTAAATGATACATATAACATTAACTCCTACACTTGAATTCTAGAAAGGAAAGTGCTGAGAACTATTTTAGACCAATTCTTGGTCAATCAACCTTTTGCAATCTTAATTTAAAATGTAACTCTTACAACTACAGCTTTTTTTTTTGGTTAATGGAATATCAGTATGGGAAATTAAGGGTTTATTTTATAAGTTACGAACTTTGGTTCATGGATCTTGGGGTCCCCGTCCATAGATCCCTCAAGGTTGCCGTGCAGGTCGATAGGGTTGTTAAGAAGGCTTATGGAGTGTTGGCCTTCATTAGTCAGGGTATTGAGTTTAAGAGCCGCGAGGTGATGTTGCAGCTCTATAGAACTCTGATTAGACCACACTTGGAGTACTGTGTTCAGTTCCGGTCGCCTCATTATAGGAAGGATGTGGAAGCTTTAGAGAGGGTGCAGAGGAAGTTTACCAGGATACTGCCTGGATTGGAGAGCATGTCTAATGAGGATAGGTTGAGCGAGCTAGGGCTTTTCTCTTTGGAGAGAAGGAGGATGAGAGGTGACTTGATAGAGGTGTACAAGATGATAAGGGGCATAGATCGAGTGGACAGTCAGAGACTTTTTCCCAGGGTGAAAGTGGCTAACACGAGGGGACATAATTTCAAGGTGATTGAAGGAAGGTGTAAGGGGGATGTCAGGGGTAAGTTTTTTACACAGAGAGTGGTGGGTGCGTAGAACGCACTGCCGGCAGAGGTTGTGGGGGCAGATACGTTAGGGACATTTATGAGACACTTAGACACATGAATGATAGAGAAATGGAGGGCTATGTGGGAGGGAAGGGTTAGATAGATCTTAGAACAGGATAAAATGTCGGCGCAACATTGTGGGCTGAAGGGCCTGTAATGTGCTGTAATGTTCTATGTTTGAAACGCACTAAAGCATTTCTCAAAGCATATTGTTTTATTTTTAAAACAATTTCAGAGCTGCAATCAGGGCAATGCAAATCCTATAATTTACAGGCCAGAGTCTTTATCCTTCTGTGTCATCCATTGTTTGAATGTTGTATGTTTGTGTAAGTTTATTTTATGACTGGTTTCTACAGTTTTTAACATTGGGGTCTTACTTGACTCTGACTGACATATTGGCAATTGGTTTATTATTGACACATACACCAAAGTACAGTGAAAAACTTCGTTTTGCATGCCATCCAGACAGATCATTTCGAAGCATCAGTCTATTGAGGTAGTACAAGGGAAAAGCAAAAACAGAATGCAGGATATAGTGTTACAGTTACAGAGAAAGTGCAGTGCAGGCAGACAATAAGGTGCAAGGGCCATGACGAGGTAGATTGAGAGATCGAGAGTTCACCTTTATCATACAAGAGGTCTGTTCAACAGTTTATAACAGCGGGGTAGAAACTGTCCCTGAGCCTATTTTGGCTCAATATTTTGCCACAGCATTCAAGGGACAAGATGAGTGAAAATTAATTTTGAGAACAGTATTTTCTTGTAGTCACTTAAAACCATTGTGTTGCAGATTATTGAAATGTAAGTAATAACTATTTTCAATTAAAATATGCCATTGGAAACTCATTAAGTTAAGATTTCTTTATCAGTCACACGTACATCGAAACACACAGTGAAATACATCTTTTGCGTAGAGTGTTGTTGGGGCAGCCCGCAAGTGTCGCCACGCTTCCGGTGCCAACATAGCATGCCCACAACTTCCTAACCCGTACGTCTTTGGAATGTGGGAGGAAACCGGAGCACCCGGAGGAAACCCACGCAGACACGGGGAGAATGTACAAACTCCTTACAGACAGCAGCCGGAGTTGAACCCGGGTCACTGGCGCTCTAATAGCATTACGCCAACCGCGTTAGCAGTTAGAAAGGCTATTGGCTCAGCATTGCGACATTAGATTGTGCCAAGAATGTGATCATTGGTTAATAATCTTGTCTTTAGGTCGTCAAGTGAAATTGGCATATGTCAATACTTCTGCAAAACCACCCAGGGGTATTGTCCGGCAGCAAGGAAAACATGGTACTGCAGGAACTGCATTTCACAGCTCTTCCAAGCAGAGGTAAGCATTCTTGCTGCTACAGGTAGAACAGAAAGATGAAATAAAAATTGCATGGATTAACCAGTTTGTGAACTGATGGGCTGGTGTCATCTATCAGCGTGCAGTGTGGTTCTGATCTCAGTTGGGAAAGGAGATGAAATATGGGTCCAGCAAGCGGGTGAGTCATGAGGAGTGTCATCACGCAAGATCCTAGCACAAAATGGTGCATTTTTAAAGGTGCACAGTTACAGGGAGAACAGGGCTGTAGGCACGTAATTCTTTAACGAGGAAAGTGAGGAGACTATTTATTGAAGAAATGAGATTCTGAGTTGCTGCCACCATCAGGCAGGAGGTACCAAAGCCTGAAGTCCCACATCACCAGGTTCAGGAACAGCTACTTCCCTTCAACCATTCGGTTCTTGAACCAACCTGCACAACCCTAACCCCTACCTCAGCAACAGAACACCACAGAGCACCTCTTGCTCTACCATGGACTTGCTGTTGACTGTGTTTTTGCACTAATGTCTTGTTTTGTACAGTCTGTTTCATTACTGTCTTGTATAATTTGTGTTTTGTGTGTTGCCTGAATCTACGTTGCCTGTGATACTGCTGCAAGCAAGTTTTTCATTGTACCTGCACCTCACCGTACTTGTGTACATGAGAGTAAACTCGACTTGACTTGTCTTGAGTTCTGCTAAGTCTGTAGATGATGTGGCTTGGCTCCAGCTGGGATGCTGTGGCCAATTCTGAGCGTAGCTCTTCAGTGGGGCTGCCAAGGTGTTCGAAAGGGCGCAAGAAGATTCAGTGCGAGAAGGTGACTCTAGGATTGGCCGGCTTCAACAGAAAAGGTTAAGGGTTTAAATCGTGAGGGGTTTTTTGTAGTTAACAAGGAGAAAATATTTCCAGTGAAAAGGTCGATAAGGAAAGAAAATGGTTGCAGAGTAATCAGCAGTCATTGGGGCTGCACTGGTGAAATAAGAATTCCCTGCATTTAAACTTGCACTGGCTTAAAGAGTGGGGGAAGCAAATCCAAACTTTCAAAGGGACTGGTAAAATACTTGGGAGCAGCATTTGGGCCCTGTAGGAAGAGAAAGGGCACTGGAAATAATTAGATGGGTCTTTGCATGTATGCTGGAGGGAGAGAGAGAGAGAAATCCTCTCTTATTTCTGTCCACTTAATTAATGGTCGGTAAAAGCAGGAAATGCTCAGCAGGTCAGAAAGCTTTTCAGGAAAGAGCAACAGAGTTTCAGGTTGAACCAGGAAAAGAAAAAAAAACAGTTGGTTAGTTTTAAGTTGCAGAGGGAGCTGGGGAGTAATGGATAGGACAAAGAGAATAGCTCTGATGGGTGAGGCCAGGGTTGCCATGAGGATAAGTTGTCAGGGTTATCTAGGTTAATGGGGGCAGTTAATGGAGATGAATTAGACAGGGAGGACATTAAAGAGTCAATACAAACAAAGGAATGTAAGAGTTGCTGAATGCAGGACTGTGGGACATGCCCAGCAGCGTGGACATCATGGAGAGTCACAGAGGACCACAGCACAGAAACAGGCCCTTCGGCATCTAGTTCATGCTGACCTTGTCGAGAGGAAAAACTGAGCCAATAAAACACAGATGGATGAGCCATAGCAGAAAAGGCCAATCCTGATACAGAGACAGAAAGCTTCAGGATACTGATGGCGGGGGAATCATCGACGGTAATGCCATTGAATGTCAAGGGTACGAAGATCGATTCCCTTGTCGGAGGTGATGATTGTCTGGTACTTCTGTGGAATGAGTATTATCTACTGCTTACTGGATGTTGTCCAGGTCTCGCTGCATGCAGGCATGGCTGTTTCACTTGCTGGGGAGTAGCACATGCAATTTTTGCAAAGTTTATGAAATCTGATCTCATGACCTTATGGTGGAGAAGATGATGCTGATTGGGCCTAGGATATTATCCTGATGAATTCCTGGCACTGGAATGATTGACCCCACCCCCTCCCCCACCATACCGCAACCATCTTGTGAATTATGACTCCAACCCATTGGAGTTTATCCCCTTTATTAGTCGCATGTACATCAAAACACACTGAAATACATCTTTTGCGTGGAGTGTTCTGGGGGCAGCCCGCAGATGTTGCCACGCTTCCGGCACCAATATAGCATGCCCACAACTTCCTGACCCGTATGTCTTTAGAATGTGGGAGGAAACCGGAGCACCCGGAGGAAACCCACGCAGACACGGGGAGAACGTGCAAACTCCTTACAGACAGCGGCGGGAATTGAACCGGGGTCGCTGGCACTGTAATAGCATTGCACTAACCACTACTCTACCATGCCTGACACTCGTAGAGTTCAGTTTTACCAGCATCTGCGCACATTTCACTCAGTGAAATGCTGCCTTGATGTCAAGGACAGTCACTCTGGAATTTAAAATTTAAATTTAATTTATCTCTTTGGTCTAATTCTGGACAAAGGCTGTGATGAAGTCTACAGCCAAGTGATCTTGCTGAAATCCAAAGTAGGCATTGGTAAACAAGTCATTGGAGTAGAAGTGGCACATGATTGCACTATTGACAACACCTTCCTTCACTCTTCTGATTGACAGTAGACTGACTTGGTGGGAATTAGTCAGATTAGATCTGTCCTACTTGTTGTGAACACAACTCACCCAGACAATTTTCCACATGGTTGGGTAAAGCCATTGTTGTAACTGCACTGGAACAGCTGCGGTTTATGGTTGTAATGAATAATGAGCTCCGTTGCTTGGTGTTGTGGTTAAATCTGGATGTTTATCATGCAAAAGAAGTGGGGAAAATACTTAAACATCACTATGTTGAAGTAAGGATGAATCATCTTGCTCCTACTACAGCGGGGTAGAAGTTCCCAGTTAACTGGTATAGGTGGGGTCTTTGATTATGTTGGCTGCTTTACTGAGGCAGCGAGCCAGCTTGTCATCTGATAGTAACGTTGTTAATTAAGATTGAAAAATGTTTAGCTTTATGTGCATCTATAACAATGTCAGCGATAATTATTGCTGATTAAATATAACAAAGTGTAGTGGCTACAAAGTGTGGTGCTACAAAAGCTTAGATGTCTCCTGCTCTTTAAAAGAGGAGTCCATTGAGGTTGGAGGAGGGGAAACAAATCTTAGAATTGTTTTGGCATTGGAGGAAGACTTGACCTGTGCCTGAAAAGTTTGTAAAACATTACCGAGAAGAGGAGCACATCCAGAATGGGTTGGAATTTAGCCAGTTTTTCTCATGAAACAATCTGCTTGTCTAGTTTGTACAATCCTTCTAGGCTCATTTCCTGTTATAGCTTGAAGATTTGCAATTTATTCCCCCAGAACCTATTCATAATGAGGAACATATGCAGATTTATAATGTTTGAGAGTCTTTTGTCTATAGTGGGTTCTGAGCATGTGGTGGGCAGTAGAGGTTCAGCTTCCATTTGTAATCTGCACTAGAACTTGTGTGTGTGTGTGTTTATATATATGTACATGTATATATAGGATGTTACTTACTGTCTGAATGGAGAACATGTGTGTGTGTGTATGTGTATATATATGTGTGTGTGTATATATATGTACATGTGTATATATAGGATGTTACTTACTGTCTGAATGGAGAACGTGTGTGTGTATGTGTATATATGTGTGTGTGTATGAATGGAGAACATCTGATACATTTTCATGGCTGCAATTAATTGTTGGCCTTCGTAGGATGAAGTCTTCTGGGAGCACAGATTGGTCCAGTTCTACTGGAGGGAGTGGCTCTTCTGATGGGACAAGGAGCGGCAGTAGCAATGTTGTTGCAAGCAGTCATTCAGGGCCAGATGCAAAGAGGCAAGTTAAAAGTAAGTAAAGCAAATCATTTTTTGTTAAAGCACAGAAGTAATTTTTAGGACCATTTAAAAATAAAATGATGATGAACTGATATTTCCAATTGTTCTAAATCCTGAACAACAACTGGGTTGATTGTGAATTGTACTTGAAGTGAATAAGTCCCGTGTCCAACAACAGAATTTGCTCCTAATCCTTTCTGCTGTGCTAATAACTCCTCGGAGTCAGAGTATGGATTTCTTAAAGGACTTTTCTTTTCCCCACCAGAAATTGCACCGATGATGGCAAAATCTTTAAGGGCCTTTAAGAACAGGCTGGGTCCACGGTAAATATCTGGCTGCTTGGCTCATTTATGTTGGCATACAAATGTTTTGTTTAGAACAAAAATATTTTGTTTAAAATAATTTATTTACTATTAATTTTTGTATTCTATTTGGACCAATATGTGCACAATGCACATACTTTTGTTTTGGAAGTAACCAATTACTTGCTGAGTAGTGGATTAAATGTATGAATTTAGACAAAACCAAATGGGAGATTTGGAGTGACTTAACATTTCTCTAACTTGTTGCAAGTTGATATAATGTATACCTGATTTACATCTGAGAATAAAAACTAAAAATGAGTTTGGCCGTAGATTTTTGTTACCCTCAGGATGTTTATAGTTTAAATTCTAATTCATTTTTTCATGTACCTTGCATTATTTTAGACATGGAGTTGGATTTGACTTTAAAATAGTTTTTCTGCTGACAAAAATGCAGTCTAATTGCAGATGGTAAAAATGTCCAATACACAATATTTCAAGGATGGTCATTGTCTAGCGTTGAAACAAAACACTGATACTTGTGAACCTACTAAAGCTGGCGTACAATACCTGTGGCTGGTTTTTTAACCCAGGTTTTACAGCAGAGGTAACCTTCCGAGAAAGGAGCTATTCAACACTTTTCCTGGAAATAGTGGGAGCTTGATTTCGAGGTGATGGTTAACTTGGAAGGACTAGTACTGCCAATGGAAGTGCAGCACTTTTGAAGTCCCCCCCCCCCCAAAAAAAATGGAACTTGCTGTGTCTGTGTAGCACTGCAGTAACTTCAAAAACTGAATTCCATCTGAGTCAGTTATACAGCACGGAAACAGGCCCTTCGGCCCAACTGGTCCATGCTGACCAAGGTGCTTTGCTGAGCTAGTCCCATTTGCCTGTATATGGGTCATATCCCTCTAAACCTTTCCTATCCATGTACCTGTCCAAGTGTCTTTTAAACGTTGTAATTGCATCTTGCTCTACAATTTTCTCTGGCAGCTTGTTCCATACACCCACCATCCTTTTGCCTCTCGTGTCCCCTTTAAATCTTCCCCCCCACCCCCCCGCTCATCTTAAACCTATGCCCTTGAGGGTTAGACTCCCCTACCCTGGGAAACAGACTAACCATCCACTTTATCTATACCCCTTGTGATTTTATAAGCCTCTATAAGGTCAGTCCTCAACCTCTTTCACTCCAGGGAAAAGAGTCCCAGCCTATTCTGTCTCCCTTTATAACACAAGCCCTCCAGTCCCAACAACATCCTTGTGAATCTTTTCTGCATGCTCTTTAGCTTAATCACATCCTTCCTACAGTAATGCGACCAGAACTGCGCACAGTATTCCAGGTACAGTCTCACCAGCGTCCTATACAGCTGAAACGTGACATCCCAACACTTGTACTCAGTGCCCTGTCTGATGGAGGTGAGAATGCCAACCACTTCTTCACCACCACCTCTACCTGTGCTGGCATCACTTTGTCCTGTACAGCCTGTAATCACTTTGCAAACCTTCTCTGACTAGCAGTCAGACGGTAATCCTTGCTGTACACAAATACTTGCAGGGTTGATTGACAAGTCCAGTTGGTGACATTGAACCTCAAGAACATCTGACAGATTTTAAAAATAACAAAACAAATAAAAATGCCATCACGTTGTTAGTTGCATCTCATTGTCATCTGAGATATGTTTTCTTCTGTTTTATTACACTAATGTATCAGAATGCATCTTGGGAAGCAGTAACCTGACCCTGAACTTACTTTCAGAAGCATTTTTGGTTAGGTTCTTCAGAGTACTTTACCTTCTTTGTGAAGCAAAGAATACATAGGAACATCTAATAACATCATGTTAATAAACACATTGTCATGCTGACATGTTCCATTATATACAGTTTCTGTGAGATTGCTGCATTAACTCATTGAAGCTGCTGAACAGGGTTCTGTTTACTGCTGACAGGATTTCAGACTACACAGTGTTTTCAGTGATTAAGGCTTGTGCTTGGTTAAAGTACTTCATTACCTGTCGTTGCTGGGATGGCTTTTTTTTAGTGGTTATGTCAACAGCCGCCATTCAGTGTGAAAGTCAGATAATGCCTTGTAGATTTATTATCTGTGCTTAGATGCTCGTTGGGATTCTCCGTGGCATTCTATCCCTTGTCACTCAATCTTCCTTGCAAAAGAAGTTTATACCCCAGTTATATTGAAGTCCATTTATTCTTCCTGTGCTGATCTGTGTTCCGGTCTAATCAAAAGACCACATAAACCATACAATGATTATAGAAATGGTAAAATATCATCTGGGTGTGTTAATTTTTTTTTGTTTTGTGCAATTAGTCTTTCCATTATCTGAATGGATTGTCAGTGTATAATCTCATTTCATATTTGTTGCTTTTCTTCAGCAAAGGGTTTCCTTCACCGCCTGAATTTTTGGATGAGTTTGTGCTTTTGAAGCCACTATAGTGTTGAATTGACATAAAGTTCCACAGCCTAGATAACACCCAGCCAGTTAACATAGAAAATAGAACAGTACAGCGCAATACAGGCCCTTTGGCCCACAATGTTGTGCCAACCTTTAAACCTCACCTAAGACTATCTAACCCCTTCCTCCCACATATCCCTCCATTTTAAATTCCTCCATATGCCAATCTAGCAATCTCTTGAATTTGACCAATATACCTGCCTCCACCACCGCCCCAGGCAGCGCATTCCATGCCCCAACCACTCTCTGGGTAAAAAACCTCCTTCTGATATCTCCCTTGAACTTCCCACCCATTACTTTAAAGCCATGCCCTCTTGTATTGAGCATTGGTGCCCTGGGAAAGAGGCGCTGGCTGTCCACTCTATCTATTCCTCTTAATATTTTAATACTTTATCAGTTTTATCACAAGATCACAAGACAAGGGAGCAGAAGCAGGCCATTTGGCCCATCGAGTCTGCTCCAAGGAAAGGGAAATAGAAATGGGGAATGGGGGAAGAAGAAGAAGAAAAAAAATAACTATTCTAATCCCAATTTCCGGCCTTATCCCCATATCCCTTGATACCCTGACTATTTAGATATCTATCTGTCTCCTCCTTGAACGCCCCCACTGATCTGGCCTCCACTGGCAAGGAGTTCCACAAATTCACCACCCTCTGGCTAAAGAAATTTTTCCTCATCTCTGTTTTGAAACTGTACCCTCTAATTCTAAGATTGTGCCCTCTGGTCCTGGACTCACCCACCAAGGGAAACAGCCTAGCCACATCTACTCTGTCCTTTCCTATCAATATTTTAAATGTCGCTGTGAGGTCCCCTCTCATTCTTCTGTACTCCAGTGAGTACAGTCCAAGAGCCGACAAACGCTCCTCATACGTAAGCCCTTTCATTCCTGGAATCATCCTCGTAAATCTCCTCTGAACCCTCTCTAACGTCAACACATCCTTCCTAAGATGTGGGGCCCAAAACGGCGCACAATATTCCAAATGTAGCCTCACTAGTGCCCCGTAGAGCCTCATCAACACTTCCTTACTTTTATTCACTATACCTCTCGAAATGAATGCCAACATAGCATTCGCTTTCTTTACCACCGATCCGACCTGGTGGTTAACCTTTAAGGTATCCTGCACGAGTAACCCCAAGTCCCTTTGTACTTCCGTGCTTTGGATTTTCTCTCCTCCTAGATAATAATCTGCCCGCTTATTTCTACTTCCAAAGTGTACAACTGCACATTTCCCTACATTGAATCTCATCTGCCATTTCCTTGCCCATTCTCCTAAACTGTCTAGGTCCCTCTGCAACCTTCCTATCTCTTCAATACTCCCTACTCCTCCCCCTATCTTGGTGTCATCCGCAAACTTAGCCACGAAACCATTTATTCCATCATCCAAATCGTTAATGTACAAGGTAAAAAGGAGCGGTCCCAACACCGACCCCTGCGGCACACCACTAGTAACCGGTAACCAGCCAGAACGAGATCCTTTTATTTCCACTCTTTGCTTCCTGTCAACCAGCCAATGCTCCACCCATTCTGTTATCCTACCCGTAATTCCATGACCTCTCATCTTATTAATCAGTCTCTTGTGAGGCACCTTATCAAAGGCCTTTTGAAAGTCTAAATACACAACATCTACCGCCTCTCCCTTATCCACCTTACCTGTGATTTCTTCAAAAAACTCCAATAGGTTGGTCAGGCAGGATCTTCCCTTCACAAAACCATGTTGGCTAGGACCTATCTTGCCTTGCGCCTCTAGGTATTCTGTAACCCCGTCTTTGAGGATAGATTCCTATAACTTTCCCACCACTGACGTCAGACTAATAGGTCTGTAATTCGCTTATGCTGCCTCCCACCTTTCTTATACAACGGAACTACATTTGCGACCCTCCAGTCCTCCAGAACCACGCCGGAATCTATCGATTTCTGGAAAATTATCGCCAATGCCTCCGCTATCTCTAAAGCCACCTCCTTCGGAACCCGGGGATGCACCTCATCCGGTCCGGGAGACTTATCAGTCTTTAGCCCATTTAGTTTTCCTAGCACCTTCTCCCTAGTAATCTTAACTGAACTCAATTCCATTTCGTGAGACTCCTGACTAACCGGCACATTGCTGATGTCCTCCACGGTGAAGACCGATGCAAAATATTCATTCAATTCCTCTGCCATCTCTCTATCGTCCATTATAATAGCTCCTGCACCGTTATCAATTGGTCCTATATCAACCCGTGTCTCTCTTTTACACCTTATGTATTTAAAAAAACTCTTAGTATCCTTTCGAATGTTATCCGCCAACTTCCTTTCATAATTCATCTTTTCTTTCCTAATGACCTTCTTAGTTTCTCTCTGCAGGTTTTTAAAAGCTTCCCAGTCTTCTGTTTTCCCACTAATTTTTGCTTCTTTGTACGCCACCCCTGTTGCTTTTATTTTAGCCTTCACCTCTCTCGTTATCCACATTTGTGCCTTTTTTCCATTCAAAACCTTTTTTCTTGGAATATATCTATCTTGCAATTTCCTTATTTCCTGTAGAAATTCCTTCCATTTCTCCTCTGCCGTCCCTCCAGCCAGCTTACTCTTCCAATCAATTAGGGCCAACTCCTCTCTCATACCATTGTAATTTCCTTTGTTCCAGTGAATACCTAATTTGAAAACAATGGATTATTCTTTAATATTCATCTACACATACAATTTGCTTTCTTTTCAATTTCATGGTAACTCCTTTAGTATCTTGCTGTTCCATTCACACTGAACAGAGTCCACTGCAGTATCTTGGGGATCCAGTCAGGAGTGTAGTTCTATTTACATCATGCACACACAAAACAGGTCATTTTATTCCCTATTCTGCGACAAAATAGTTTGGTCCTTGTGAAAACTGTTTGTGGATTGCATCATACGCAAAGTAAAACCTCCTTAATTTATATCAATGTCTGGCTTATTCTGAAGGAATGGCACAGATAACAGTTCTCAAGTCCTGTTCATGGTGTGTTTGCCATTAATTTAATTTTGTAACCTTTCTCTTCCATCTCCTGTTTTGACCGCCCAATCTCCTGAAGTTGAACATCCTCCCATTCAAATTTCCCCCACGACTCTTCCCTCCTCTTTGTCCCCCTTTCTCTGTCCATTGCTCTCTCCCGCACACCCTCTTCAAAGGCTTCCTTCATCTATTCTATGGCTCTCCCATCACTTCCGTCCCCTCCTCCTCGGTTCCAACCCTCCTCAGCCACCTTCCCTTTTTCGTCCACTCCTCTTCTTCCACTTTATTTGTCCAGCCCTCCTTGACACCCCTCACTCCCGTCCCACCTCCCCCCTCCAACCCTTGTTCCCTTTTGAGGTACGCCACAATGCAAAGGTAGCCTTTGTTCTTTCAAAGAAAACGGCTGACTTTCCGACCTTCTCATTAGTTTACCTCCCCTAACTGATGTGGGTAAAATCCTGAGGGGCATAGACAGGGTGAATGCACTCCGTCTTTTTCCCAGGGTTGGGGAATCGAGAACTGGAAGGCATAGGTGAGAGGGGAGAGATTTAGTAGGAACTTGAGGGGCAAATTCTTTTACAGAAAGGGTGGTCTGTATGTGGAACGAGCTGCCAGAGGAAGTGGTTGAGGCAGGGACAATAACAATATTTTAAAGACAGTTGGGCAAGTACATGGATAGGAAAGATTTAGAAGGTTATGGGCCGGCAAATGGGACTAGCTTGGATGAAGCATCTTGGTCGGCATGGACCAGTTGGGCTGAAGGGCCTATTTGTGTGCTGTATAACTCTATAACTAACCACTCCCATCTTAGTCTTAACACTCTCTGAAATAATTAACAAACCAAAACTGTTGTTAAAAACAAGTGCTGCTGTGGATAGGCCATAAATTTAGCCATCAGCATTCTCATGAGAGCAAATATTTTCAGAGTATAGTCAGCACAACATGAAAGGCTTGAACAAGGATTAACTCAAGTAAATCATTACTGGTTCATACAAGCACTAGGGCCAATGGACCTGCTGTGAGTTAATTGAATACCATCCATGTTTATACCTTTTGATACGTTATGACTGTTCTTGCATGGAGCATCAAATTGTTTGTGTTCACTGATGAAGCATCGTTTTAAGAAATGGGATCAATTCAGATTTGCTCTAAGTTGCTAGATCGTAATTGGTTTATTATTGTCACGTACCGAGGTACAGTGAAAAACTTTGTTTTGCGTGCCATCCATACAGATCATTTCATGACCTCAGTACATTGAGGTAGTACAAGGGAAAAGCAATAACAGAATGCAGAATATAGTGTTACAGTTACAGTTACAGAGAGAGTGCAGTGCAGGCAGACAATAAGGTACAAGGGCCACGTCGATGTCGAGTTCACCTTTATTGTACAAGGGGTCCATTTGAGAGTCTTGTAACAGTGGGATAGAAGCTGTCCTTGAGCCTGGAAGTGTGTGCTTTCAAGCATTTGTATCTTCTGCCTGATGGAAGGGGAGAGAAGAGAGAACGACTGGAGTGGGAGGGGTCTTTGATTATGCTGGCTGCTTTCCCAAAGCAATGGGAAGAGTAGACAGAGTCCATGGAGGGGAGGCTGGTTTCCGGGATGTGCTGGGCTGTGTCCACAACTCTCTGCAGTTTCTTGCGGTCCCGGGCAGAGCAGTTGTCATACTAAGCCATTAGGATGCTTTCTATGGTGCATCTATGAAAATCAGTGAGGGTCAATGACACGTAGGCATTGATGATTTAGCTGGGCTCTCTGTGGCAGCAGACCTGTGCTCCCCCACAAACTTTAACCTCGTGGCCTAGTGTGTCTTTCACCTGCCATTTATCGAGCTCGGGGAACCAACACAGGACGTGCCAAGAGCAGCACCAGGCACAGTTAAAAATCAGGCACAGCTACAGCACAGAAGCAGAGGCTCGCTGAACTATAATATCAGCAAACCGTAGAGCTAAGTGATCCTCTGACTAACAAATGAGATCAGTGCTCTGCAGTACAGTCACATTAGGTTTGGGAAAAATGGCGGTCAGTTCAACAGGAGGAGAAAGCTCCAAGAACATTCCTATCATCAGTAGTGAGTGAAGTAGGCAGGGATTAAGCATTTGCAAACGTCTTCAGCCAGAAGGATCAAGTGGATAATCCACAGTGGCTTCTTTCTAAGTTTCATCCTACAACAGAAACCTGTTTTAAGCCAGTTTGATTTGTTTCATGTCATTATCAAGAAAAGGCTAAGACTGACAGCGTTCCAGATGCTCCAGAACCTGGGTCATGCCTCAAACCAGCTGTTCCAGTGCAGTAATGTCACTGGCATCCACTCAGCAATGTGGGAAATTGCCCAATACATCACGGGCACATCCCTCCCCACCATCGGTAGTATCTACAGGAGGCGCAGCCTCAAGGAGGCAACATCCACCATCAAAGATCCCCACCATCGGGGTCATGCCATCTTCTTGCAGCTACCATTGGGCGGGAGGTACAGAAGCCTGAAGTCCCACACCACCAGGTTCAAGAACAGCTACTTCCCTTCAACCACTTGGTTCATGAACCAACTGGTGCAACCCTACTGACTACCTCGGTACAGCAACACTATGACCACTTTACACTAAAATGGACATTTTTGTTCTAATTTTTGTTCTTTCTTGTAAAAATTGTGTGCAATTCATGTTTGATTTGTTTTTCTTGAAAATACTGCTTATCTGATGCCATGTGCCTATGATGCTGCTGCAAGTAAATTTTTCATTGCATCTGTGCACACATGGACTTGTGCATAACACAAGAAACTCAACCTGACTTGCCCTGCCCTGCACAGTTATTTTCTAGCCACAAAAGGCAGGGTAAATCTAATCTGGTACTGTCCCGTTTACCTGCTTCCCAATGCCTGGTTTGGATTTTGCCAGGATTACTCAACTCCAGATCCCATCACCAGTCTTGGTCCAAACATGGATAAAGCAGTTGAATTTCAGAGGTGATGTGAGAGTGACTGCCCTTGAAATTGTTCCCTGCTTCACCACATTCTGAGCAGTATTTCTACTGCACTCTTTTCATTAATAAATGATCAGAGTTGTTGAACAGCCATACCGTAGGACCTTGCCTTTCTGATCAGCTACGAATCTTTGCAAATCAGTCATGAATCTTACATCAGCCAAATTTCACAATAAATCAGAATACGAAGTATCGTCATAGTCAGTCAACCGTGAAACCCAAAACATTTCTTTCTTCAACATTTTTCACCATTCACCTGGTTATTAACCATAGCTTTGACATGCACTTTGATCAATGTGCCCCACAGTTGCTGATTAAACCCATGGTGTTGCTTATTAGCTAATCCAGAAGAAAGCTTCAATATTGGGTCATTGACTTCAGGAAAGGGGGCGGTGTACATGCACCTGTCTACATCAATGGTGCTCAGGTTAAGAGGGTTGAGACCTTCAAGTTCCTAGGAGTGAACATCACCAACAGCCTGTCCTGGTCAAATCACGTAGATGCCACAGCCAAGAAAGCTCAGCAGTGCCTCTACTTCCTCAGGAGGTTAAAGAAATTTGGCACGTCCCCTTTGACTCTCACCAACTTCTATCGATGCACCATAGAAAGCATCCTATCTGGATGTATCACGGCTTGGTACGGCAACTGCTCTGCCCAGGACTGTAAGAAACAGCAGAGAGTTGTGGACACAGCCCAGCGCATCACGGACACCAGCCTCCCCTCCATGAACTGTCTATACCTTTCGCTGCCTTGGTGAAGCAGCCAGCATAATCCCACCCACCTGGGTCATTCTCTCTTCTCTCCTCTTCCATCGGGTAGAAGATACAGGAGCCTGAAGGCATCTACCACCAGATTTAAGGACAGCTTCTACCCCACTGTGATAAGACTATTGAATGGCTCTCTAATATGATGTGATGGACTCTGACCCCACGATCTACCTTGTTGTGACCTTGCACCTTATTGCACTGCACTTTCTCTGTAGTTGTGACACTTTACTCTGTACTGTTATTGTTTTTACCTGTACTACATCAATGCACTCTGTACTAACCCAATGTAACTGCACTGTGTAATGAATTGACCTGTATGATCTGTATGCAAGACAAGTTTTTCACTGTACCTCGGTACAAGTGACAATAATAAACCAATACCATTGATACAGATCAATTCATTACACAGTGCATTGAGGTAGTATAGGGTAAAAACAAGAACAGAATACAGAATAAAGTGTTACAGCTACAGGGAAGTGCACTGCAGGTAGACAATAAGGTGCAAGGTCAAATGAGGTAGATTGTGAGGTCAAGAATTCATCTCATCGTATAAGGGAACCATTCAATAGTCTTATCACCTTGGGATAGAAGCTGTCCTTGAGCCTGGTGGTATGTGCCCTCAGGCTCCTGTATCTTCTGCCTGATGGGAGAGGGGAGAAGAGAGAATGTCCCGGGTGGGTGGGGTCTTTGCTGGCTGCTACACCAAGGCAGCGAGAGGTAAAGACAATCTCTGGAGGGGAGGCTGGTGTCTGTGACGCGCTGGGCTGTGTCCACACCTCTCTGCAGTTTCTTGTGGTCCTGGGCAGAGCAGTTCCTATACCAAGCTGTGATGCATCCAGATAGGATGCATTCAACGGTGCATCGATAAAAGTTGGTGAGTGATAAAAACACTTGCACCTACATCCAGGATCATTCTAACCAATGGACAAAGCAATTCTAACCAGTTCTAATCAGCTCAATACATCACGGGCACATCCCTCCCCACCATTGGTAGTATCTACATGAGGTACTGCCTTAAGAAGGCAACATCCATCATCAAAGATCCCCACCATCTGTGCCATGCCATTTCGCAGCTGCCATCGGGCAGGAGGTACGGAAGCCTGAAGTCCCAGACCACCAGGTTCAGGAACAGCTACTTCCCTTCAACCACTCGGTTCTTGAACCAACCTGCACAACCTAAATCACCACAGTATACACTGTGACCACTTTGATCACTTTGAACTAAAATGGACTTTTCTCTTGTTCCAATTGTGTTCTTTCTTGTTTTAAAAAAATTATGGATAATTGATGTTTGTTTTTCTTGTGAATGCTGCTCATCTGATGCCATGTGCCTGTGATGCTGCTGCAAGTAAGTTTTTCATTGCACCTGTGCACACATGTACTTGTGCATATGACAATAAACTCGACTTTGAACCAATGTTTGATGCAGTTTGGTTCATAGTTGCTTGTTTTAATGTGATTTACTGGGTGCATTTTTATAAGATTTGCATCCATTTATCTTCTACTTGTAAAGAATCACTGTGTAGTAACTGGAAGGAGTGTAGACACGAGACTGCAGATGTTCAGAGTAGGATAAAATGTCGGCACAACCTCGTGGGCCGAAGGGCCTGTACTGTGCTGTAGTGTTCTATGTTCTATGCTGGAATCCAGAGCAACAAACAATCTGCTGGAGGAACTCAGCGGGTTGAGCAGCATCTGTGGGGAGGGGGAAGGAATTGTTGATGTATTGGGTCAAAACCCTGCCTCAGGACTGAGAGGGGAGGGGGCTGATGAGAAAGGAGTCAGAGGTGGAAAGGAATCTGACTGGTAGTTCTAAAGTTTAAACTAGATAGATAGATACCTTTATGAGTCACATGTACAGTGAAACACATCTTTTGCATAGAGTGTTCTGGGAGCAGCCCGCAAGTGTTGCCACGCTTCCGGTGCCAACATAGCATGCCCACAACTTCCTAACCCTTACATCTTTGGAATGTGGGAGGAAACCGGAGCACCCGGAGGAAACCCACACAGACACAGGCAGAACGTACAAACTCCTTACAGACAGCGGCCGGAATTGAACCCAGGTCACTGGCGCTGTAATAGCGTTACGCTAACTGCTACACTACCGTGGAATGGAATTAACATCTGGACTAGCATCAGAACTCTTGGAATGAAGGCACGATTAGACACTTCCCAAGGCTAGAGAGAGGTGAGACTGCAGGATGGGGAAAATCTATTAAGGGCTCCGGAAGGAGTGGAATGCGTGGCTCTTGCTCCCTCTGCTGCCTCAGCCCAGCATTGCATGAAAGAGAGGGAGCTATGAACACACTGCTGGAGGAATCAATCAAATTTATTATTACAGACTTAAGTGACGTGAAATTTGTTTGTTTTGCGGGAGCAATACAGTGCAAAGATATAAAATTACTATAAGTTATGAAAAATATGCATAGTCACATGTACATCGAAACACACAGTGAAATGCAGCTTTGCGTGGAGTGTTCTGGGGGCAGCCCGCAAGTGTCGCCACGCTTCTGGTGCCAATATAACGTGCAAAGAAAAGGAATAACAAGGTAGTGTTCATGATTTCAGAAATCCGATGGCGGAGGGGAAGAAGCTGTTTCTGAATCGTTGAGTGTGGGTCTTCAGGCTCCTGTACCTCCTCCCCGATGGTAGTAACGTGAAGAGGGCATGTCCCGGATGGTGAGGGTCCTTAGTGATGGATGCCGCCTTCTTGAGGCACTGCCTCTTGAAGATGCCCTCGACGGTGGGGAGGGTTGTGCCCATGATGGATCTGGCTGAGTCTACAACCCTCTACAGCCTCTTTTGATCCTGCACATTGGAGCCTTCATACCAGGTGGTGATGCATCCAGTCAGAATGCTCTCCACTGTACATCTGTAGAAATTTGTAAGAGTCTTTGGTGACGTAGCGAATCTCCTCGAACTCCTAATGAAGTAGAACCACTGGTGTGCCTTCTTCATGGTTGCATCAATGTGTTGGGCCCAGGATAGATCCTCTGAGATGTTGACACCCAGGAACTTGAAGCTGCTCACCCTTTCCACCGCTGACCCCTCAATGAGGTCTGGTGTGTGTTCTCCCGACTTCCCCTTCCTAACGTCCACAATTAATTACTTGGTCTTGCTGACGTTGAGTACGAGGTTGTTGTTGCCACACCACTCAACCAGCCGATCTATCTCACTCCTGCACGCCTCCTCGTCACCATCTGAGATTCTACCAACAACAGTAGCATCATTGACAAATTTATAGATGGCGTTTGAGCTGTGCCTAGCCACACAGTCATGAGTGTAGAGAGAGTAGAGCAGTGGGCTAAGCACGCATCCTTGAGGTGCGCCTGTGTTGATTGTCAGCGAGGAGGAGATGTTACTGCCAATCCGCACTGACTGGTCTTCTGATAAGGAAGTCGAGGATCCATTTTCAGAGGGAGGAACAGAGGCCCAGGTTTTGAAGCTTGTTGATTAGTACTGAAGGGATGATGGTGTTGAACCCTGAGATGTAATGGATGAACAGCCTTCTGACGTATGTTTTGCTGTTGTCCAGGTGCTCCAAAGCAGAGTGGAGAGCCAGTGAGATTGCGCCTGCTGTTCTGGTGGTAGGCAAATTGCAGTGGGTCCAGGTCCTTGCTCATGCAGGAGTTAATTCTAGCCATGACCAACCTTTTGAAGCACTTCATTGTGGTAGATGTGAGTGCTACCAGGCGATAGTTGTTGAGGAACTCAGCGGGCCAGGCAGCATCTGTGGAGGGAGAGGGATGGTCGCTATTTTGGGTCGAGACCCTGGATTGCTGATCTGCTGTGTTCCTCCGGTAGTTTATTTACTTTTGATGCAGATTCCAGTATTTGCAGTCTCCGGTGTCTCCACAAAAGAGAGAGGTTTTTTTCTTTGTATATTTTATTGATGACATTATTATACTAGTAATCTTAAATGGGGTATTTTCCTTTGGTGATACTGCATTGACGGTCATTAGTGATGAGCTAAGATACTCTGAACTGCCAATGGATCCCCCAAGGCAATGGTAAATGGGTTTATTATTGTCACTTGTACCGAGGTGCAGTGAAAAACTAGTCTTGCCTACCGTCCATACAGATCAGTTCATTACACAGATGCAGAATAAAGTGTCACAGTTGCAGAAAAAGTGCAGTGCAGGCAGACAATAAGGTGCAAGGTCATAACGAGATAGATTGTGAGGTCAAGAGTCCATCTTATCGTACTAGGGAACCATTCAATAGTCTTATAACAGCGGGATAGAAGCTGCCCTTGAGCCTGGTGGTACGTGCTTTCAGGCTTTTGTATCTTCTGCCCGATGGGAGAGGGGAGAAGAGAGAATGTCTGGGGTGGGTGGGTCTCTGATTATGCTGGCTGCTTTACCGAGACAGCGAGAAGTGTAGACAGAGTCCATGGAGGGGAGGCTGGTTTCTGTGATGTGCTGGGCTGTATCCACATCTGTCTACTGATAAACTAGCACGTGGACTTTGCAACATTTGGTTGAGGAGTGCAGCCCAGCTTGAAGAGATAAGCTAAGTCTGATCTGTATAGTGGAGACAGACTTAAGTTTAAGAGCTGATAGTATTGGCTCTTAAAGGAATAAAGTTTTAAGCCAGAGGTGGACTAACACCAGACCCCCTGCAATGAAGGCACGCTATAGACATCCCAAATTTGTGAGTGGCGAGGCTGATAAGATTATGAAAATGCATTAATTAAGTCTGATTTCTGACTAAAATATTAATGTATCCAGATTTGATTTCACTTTTAGTATAACTTTTACCACAACTTGTTCTGATTTTTACAATCGGAAGGAATGATTTTGTTTTCAATCTGTTCTTGGCGACAAGAGGAGGAGCAAAAGTCTTTTTCTTTATGTAACTGGATTGCTCTGGCTTCTCTTGACAGGCCATTGAAGACTTATTCTCCTAGATTTTCCTGACCGTGACTCAGTGCATGCACTATCTGTAGAGATAAGACCGATTGCATGTATGTCTGCAGGAACATGTTGGTCAAATATCTCCTGGGCTACACTGATCTTGCACATGCAGGCAAGAGCTGTCAACAAAGCCTTGGACAGCTGAAAAACCATGTGCCCAGATTTTTACTGCCTGTCACGATCACCATGTTTGCTGAATGTTTTTGACATTCAGAAATTGTGCAAAAATTACTAAATATGAGCTGAATAATTAACATAAACATTAAAAAATAAAATCACCTTAAGGTGTTTAAATAACCAAAATCATTGTTGCAAGCATAACAACAAATAATTAAAAGTAAATATAAGATATCTTTATTAGTCACATGTACATCGAAACACACAGTGAAATACATCTTTTGCGTAGAGTGTTCTGGGGACAGCCCGCAAGTGTCGCCACGCTTCCGGCGCCAACACAGCATGCCCACAACTTCCTAACCTGTACATCTTTGGAAGGTGGGAGGAAACCGGAGCACCTGGAGGCAGGTACGGTAGTGTAGCAGTTAGCATAACGCTATTACAGCACCAGCGACCCGGGTTCAATTCCGGCCGCTGTCTGTAAAGAGTTTGTACGTTCTCCCTGTGTCTGTGTGGGTTTCCTCCAGGTGCTCCGGTTTCCTCCCACATTCCAAAGACGTACGGGTTAGGAAGTTGTGGGCATGCTCTGTTGGCGCCGGAAGTGTGGTGACACTTGTGGGTTGCCCCCAGAATACGCAAAAGATGCATTTCACTGTGTGTTTCAACGTACATGTGACTAATAAAGATGTCTTAGCTCTCTCTCTACCACACAGGGTTAACCATCTGTTCATGTTACTGGGCTGGTGGATCTTAGACCCGGACTAGCCCGGTACGGGATCTGCAGGCAGGATCTCCTGTTTCATTCCTGGAGAATTCCAGTAAGTTTGTGCTGAGTGTCATGATTGTGCCAGATTTAATGACAGAAACCTGAAAGTAGGTTTGGGACTTCTGTCAATTCAGTGGGGAAATGGCAGTGGATCTCCTCGGAACCTCTTGGAAGTTCCAAGCCATGTTTGCAGAATCTTTTGAGAGTTTTTTTGTGAAGTTATTTCCTAGCTGCTTTTGTTAGGACCTTCCATTTGCACATTCCAAACAAAGTAGCTCTCATGTGCTGCTCCTTAAGTCATCAAAAAAAGATGATGACTCGATATCACATCTAACAAATTTTGTGTTGGATCAGCAGTTTAATCCCTTAAATTTATTCAGCTTTCTACTGGGCCATGCTTAACTTGGATCTTATCTCCGTCTACCTGCCTTGATTCAATAACATATACCCAAATAAATCTTATGTGGAATTTTCAGGTTGATTTAAGAAAATGGCATGTTCCATGCCATTGCATGTGGTCTGATTTCCTTCAATAGTATTAAAAAAATACATGAAGTAATTGCAGTTTGAAATCAAAGTCCTGAACTATAAAACACCAGCTTAAATTTTCAGGACATCAAGTCCCTCTGTGGGAGAGTATAATTTTCATTAACTTTTGTGAGGAAAAAGTGCTCCTAATATCATCCCCACCCAGCCCAGTTTTGATTCAGTCAGAGTGGCCGTTTTGTCAATGTAGAGGTGAGCAGCTGATGCTTCTACAACTTGGTCATTGGTTACATTGCTTCCAATCGGCTCCCTGCTATCTTTTCAAGACCTTGAGCGTAGTGCAGAAATGGTTCATTAGAATTATACCAGGGATGAGTGATTTCAGTTACAAAGAGCAGTCAATGAAGCCGTGAATGTTCATGGAGCAGGCAAAGCCATACAGGAATTTAACAGGTTTTTGCAAGCTCACTGATTGCATGTGTTACTTTGTGCTTTCTCTGGTTTTGTTTGGAGTACTCCACAGTACATAGAACATAGAACAGTACAGCACAATACAGGCCCTTTGGCCCACAATGTTGTGCTGACCTTTAAATCTCACCTCAGACTATCTAACCCCTTCCTCCCACATATCCCTCTATTTTAGATTCCTTCATATGCTTAGCTAGTAACCTCTTGAATTTGACCAATGTACCTGCCTCCACCACCGCCCCAGGCAGCGCATTCCATGCCCCAACCACTCTCTGGGTAAAAAACCTTCCTCTGATATCTCCCTTGAACTTCCCACCCATTACTTTAGAGCCATCCCCTTTTGTATTGAGCATTGGTGCCCTGGGAAAGAGGCACTGGCTGTCCACTCTATCTATTCCTCTTAATATTTTGTACACCTCTATCATGTCTCCTCTCATCCTCCTTCTCTCCAAAGAGTAAAGCCCTAGCTCCCTTAGTCTCTCCTCATAATGCATACTCTCCAAACCAGGCAGCATCCTGGTAAATCTCCTCTGCACCCTTTCCAACGCTTCCACATCCTTCCTATAATGAGGCAAACAGAACGGGACACCAAGTGTGGTCTAACCAGAGTTTTATAGAGCTGCATCATTACCTCACGGCTCTTAAACGCGATCCTTCGACTCATGAAAGCTAACACCCCATAAGCTTTCTTAACTACCCTATCCACCAGTGAGGCAACTTTCAGGGATCTGTGGATATGGACCCCCAGATCCCTCTGCTCCTCCACACTACCCAGAATCCTGCCATTAACTTTGTACTCTGCCTTGGACTTTGTCCTTCCAAAGTGTACCACCTCACACTTCTCCGGATTGAACTCCATCTGCCACTTCTCAGACCAGCTCTGCATCCTATCAATGTCCCTCTGCAATCTTTGACAATCCTCTACACTATCCACAACACCACCAACCTTCGTGTCGTCTGCAAACTTGCCAACCCACCCTTCTACCCCTTCATCCAAGTCATTAGTAAAAATCACGAAAAGCAGAGGTCCCAGAACCGATTAGATCAGTTTTAGTATAACTGAAAGAAACTGTCAGACTGAGTTTGCAGCTGTTTGTGTGAAAGTTATTCGAATTACAACTACTGGACCACCAATTTATTTAATTTATTCGATTTATTCATTTAGTCACTGGTAAGACCAACATTTATTACCCCTCTTTAAATGATCCTTGAGGGGGTGCTGGTGACAATTGGAATTGGTTTATTATTGTCACTTGTACTGAGATGTCTTGCATACTGTTCATACAGATCAATTCATTACACATTGAGGTAGTACAAGATAAAACAATACAGAATACAGAGTAAAGTGTCACAGCTAAGATCTCTTTATCAGTCACAAGTACAGCGAAAGACACAGTGAAATGCATCTTTTGCATAGAGTGTTCTGAGGGCAGCCCGCAAGTGTTGCCATGTTTCCAGCACCAACATAGCATGCCCACAACTTCCTAACCCGTACGTCTTTAGAATGTGGGAGGAAACCGGAGCACCCAGAGGAAACCCACGCAGACACGGGGAGAACGTACAAACTCCTTACAGACAGTGGTCGGAATTGAACCCGGGTTGCTGGCGCTGTAATAGCGTTACGCTAAGCACAGTGCAGGCAGACAATAAGGTGCAAAGTCATAATGAGGTAGATTGTGAGGTCAGGAGTCCATCTTATCGTACTTGGGAACCGTTCAGTAGTCTTATAACAGCAGGATAAAAAGCTGTCCTGAGCCTGGTGGTACATGTTTTCAGGCTTTTATATCTTCTGCCCAATGGGAGGGGGGAGAAGAGAGAACGTCCGGTGTGGGTGGGGTCTTTGATTATGTTGGCTGCTTTACCGAGGCAGCAAGAGGTATAGACAGAGTCCATGGAGGAGAGGCTGCTTTCCGTGATGTGCTGAGCTGTGTCCACAACTCTCCGCAGTTCCTTGCAGTCCCGGGCAGAGCAGTTGCCAAACCAAGCCGTGATGTATCCAGATAGCATGCTTTCTATGGTGAAAGGTTTGTTGAATCATTTTGGAGTTTGCCATGTTGATGGGACTGGAGTCAGGTAAAGACCAGATTGGATAAGGATGGCAGATTTTCTCCCCTGAAGTACATTATTGAATAATTTGGCCTTTTGCCATAAAAAGGCAGTTTCTGTGATCATCATTACTAAGACCAGCTGTTTATCCAAATCCCAAATACTTAACCGAGTTCAACATTCTCAGCTACCAAGGTGGGATTTGAACTCGGGTCTCTAGGTTGTTGGTCTTGGTCTCTGGATTACTGCCCTGATAACTTATCCACCTCACCACCACAAGGCAGACAGCAATGTTGTCCATTCTGCTGGCTGGCTGGTGTTAAGCAGGGAACCTGGAACTGGAGTCAGAAGCTGGAATCAAGACCACCAAGCTGAACGAGAAACTTGGTGTTCTGCATTAACCCCACCTTCCAGTACCTGACCTGTAGCCTTCAGTGTCTCGGTGATTTGCGTGCTTGTCTGGACACCTCTTAAATACAGCCAGCGACTCTGCTGCCACCACTCTCTCCAGCAATGTACTCGCCACTTTCTGGATGAAAAAGATCCCTCTCTGAATCTCTTAGCCTTATCTTAAATCTGTGTCCCCTAGTTTTATTCACATCTGATGGGGGAAAAGATTCCTGCAGTCCACTCTTATCCATACCCCTAATAATTTTATATCTGTCCTCCTCTGCTCCAGGGAAAACAGATCAAACCTCTCCCATCACTCCTTGTAACTGAAACGCTCCATCCCAGACAATATCTGATGAATCTCCCCTGCACCCTCTCCAGCGCAATCACATCCTTCCTGTAGTGTGGTGACCAGAACTGAACGCAGTGCTCCAGCTGAGGTCTGACCAATGTTTTATAAAGTTGGAGCATAACTTCCCTTCTCTCGTATTCAATGCCCTGACTAATGAAGGCCAGCATCCCATTTATCATTTTCATCATGTTATCTACCTGCAATGCCACCTTCAAGGATCTTTGTACTTGCACACCAAGGTCTCTCTGCTCATCAATACTCCCTCAGACCCTACAATTCATGCTGTATGTCCTAGCTTCATTAATGCTCCCAAGGCACTTCACCTCACACTCACCAGAATTAAACTTCATCTGCCACTTCTCAGTCCAATTCTCCAACACATCGATATCACCCTGTAGTCTGGTTGAGTGGTGTTGCAACAACCTCACGCTCAATGTCAATAAGACCAAGGAATTGATTGTGGCCCTCAGGAAGGGGAAGTCGGGAGAACACACACCAGTCCTCATTGAGGGGTCAGCGGTGGAAAGGGTGAGCAGCTTCAAGTTCCTGGGCGTCAACATCTCAGAGGATCTATCTTGGGCCCAAGACATTGATGCAATCACGAAGAAGGCACACCAGTGGCTCTACTACATTCGGAGTTCGAGGAGATTTGGTACGTCACCAAAGACTCTTGCAAATTTCTACAGATGTACAGTGGAGAGCATTCTGACTGGTTGCATCACCACCTGGTGTGGAGGCTCCAATGTGCAGGATCCCAAGAGGCTGCAGAGGGTTGTAGACTCAGCCAGCTCCACCATGGGCACAAACCTCCCCATCATCGAGGACATCTTCAAGAGGCGGTCCCTCAAGAAAGTGGCATCCATCACCATCCGGGACATGCCCCCTTCTCGTTACTACCATCGGGGAGGAGGTACAGGAGCCTGAAGACCCACACTCAACAATTCAGGAACAGCTTCTTCCCCTCTGCCATCAGCTTTCTGAAATTTTTCACTGTACCTCAGTACATGTGACAATAATAAACCACTTACCAATTGTACGGTTCAGACTAGGACCTTCTACACATACTGTCCTATGTAGCCCAGGACACATTCCAGACTTGGTGAATTACCCAATGTAAATACTGGCATAAATAAAATCCTGGAAGACTTCCATGGGTTAGGCAGCATCGTAGAGAGAGAAACAGAGTTAATGTTTGAAGTTATGACCTTTAATAGCTAGCTTGTTTTATCTGTTCTCGCCTCGCCCCGACCATCACCTTGTCTCCCACGTCATTGGCACAACTTTCTTGTAAACCGCTTGTGTAGCGTCTCAGTCATGCCTTCTAGCTCCACAAACGGAAGGCCATTTTACTCCCTCTTCAGTCCCAACTGCATGCCTGACAACCTCTCTCTTTTATGTTAGCTGCCAGCCAAGTCTTAATGTTCCTTTCTGCTCCTTCCGTTTCAAATCTCTCTTGTATTATCAATAATTAACTTCCTCTCCATCATTCTCCAGGTATCACGAGTTTTGGCTGCCTTCTCCTTCTGTGCTTCGTGGACTCACACCAAGAAATCCATTGTTCCATTTCATTTCTGCCTACTGATGTTCAACTCTGTTGACTCAAACCATGTCTCTCAAGTCACCAAAATGATCCCCTCTCTCGTTGAATATTCTTCATGTGGAATTCTCTGCATCCAGCTTTTTAATAATTTAAACAATGAAACTATGATCTTTGTTGCTGAGATTCTCCCATTGTGACCATCTTCACTTGACCCATGAGTGAAGATTGGTAATTCTCCCTTTCCATTGCACAGGAGACATTTAGAAAGTTTTCTTGAACATATGAGGCACTCTACCCCGTCTTTGTCCTAAACACAATGATGGATCCCAGTCACTACATCTCCCACCATACCACTCAATAGTTCATAAATGCTCAGTAATGTGTCACTGATTTGTTCCTCCATTTCATTCCCATTAGTAATATACACCAAATAGTTGGTTCTAAATTCTAACAAATAGATTCTCTTATTGACCCTGTCAAGGACATTTTCTTATACTTGCAACTTTTTCCTTGATAGTTTTCTTTCCCCTTTTTTTTACTCGTCTTTCCTGAATGCCTCATATCCAGAATCATGCTCAAAGTTGAGTTTGCCATCTGCACGTGTGCACAGGTGCAATGAAAAACTTACTTGCAGCAGCATCACAGGCACAGAGCATCAGATAAGCAGCATTCACAAGAAAAACATAAATTAAACACAACTTTTACAAGAAATAACACTCTTAGAATAATTAAAAAGTCTGTGTAATCATAGGGTTGCTATACTAAGGTAGTGATTAGGGTTGTGCAGAACCAAATAGTTGAAGGGAAGTAGCTGTTCTTGAACCTGGTGCTGTGGGACTTCAGGCTTCTGTACCTCCTGCCTGATGGTAGCCACAAGAAGATGGCATGGCCCGGATGGTGGGGATCTTTGATGGATGTTGCCTTCTTGGGGAGGGGATGTGCCTGTGATATATTGGGCTGAGTCCACCACTCTCTGCTGATGGTTTTGTCGGGAAAAGCCAGCTACCTGCCACTTGCTGTGAAGTCAAATGCACAAGTCCAAGACACGTTGGAGGTTAGATACATTCCATGCAACTGAAGACTATAGGGAGCGTATTGAACAAATGCACTCATTGCTATTGCTAAAGTTTGTAATCGTTACCATTCATGTGCATCTTGGTAAATGGGATATGTAAACTATATGCATACGGGATATGCAAACTTGGTTAATGCAAACTATAGACTTTCTTTAAATCACTGCAAGTTATTACTGTCATCACATTGTGGAGTTTGGACACATTACTTACTGTGACGAAACAAAATTCATGCTGCTTTGCTGTTTCAGCTTTAGTTTATTTACAATTATATCCTATGCAAACGTTTTCATTTCCTTTCTGGGTTTTCCTGATTTTCCCCAAAAAAATTATGCTGGTATTGTGTTGCTTTTTGTTTTACATTTTATATGTTCTTTTATTGATACTGCAACTGAGGGCTAGATCCTAATAACACCTATCAATACACAGTAATGCATTTTGATTGAAGAAGAATCTCGAGGGACTCTATGGAAGAGCAAACCAATGGCAGCTTTAGGGACCAACAATTCAAATATTTACAATAAAATTTGTAGCCAGACTTTGTATGTTCAAATTGTCAATGCAACACAACATTTATTGTTAAATCCCTTTTTTTGTTAGCTAATACTGAATTTACTACAATTCTGGGTTGTGCTGTATCCATCTCCTATGCTCGCATTCTCCCATGTAGAAAAATGAGTATAAAATATCTTGGAACAGATCTGAAAGAAATGCACCATCCAATGAAATGTGATTTGCCAAGATTTTTTATACTGAAAATCGCAACCTTGTTTGCGGACGTGTAAGTAACCTTATATGCTAACTGTATTACTTCCTATCAATCAACTTATCATTGGCCAGTGAGATTATACTTGGTATGATCAATTTTAACCACTATAGCTGTAATCAATCAACAGTATGTATTCTCCACTCAATATCTATATCAAATCTGCAAAGTCACTTTAATACCCACTTCCAACTGTCATCTCATGCCAATAAATTCTCTGCCCACACATGCAGAGAAATCCCAAATTGCTTCTCCGAATGGCAATGCTAATATTTAGTCATTACTTCTATAAAATAAGGGCCTCTGGACTGTTACATCCAAAAATTTAGGTCAGTTGCAGTGGGAAAACAGAAGAGACCCAATTGAAATTCAGTGTTTTACTTTTTAGTAGATCCCATTAAATATTTCTATTTTATATTAAACTCCCAAAGAAAGATCATTTACGGAGACATGAAAAGATCAATTAGTAGATGATGCTCAGCAGTGCTGTGGGAGAAAAGTCCAATGTGCATTTGGCTGGTCTTTCCTCAGTTCCTCACCATTTGGAAGCTGATTCCAGTATCACCTTGGGTTCTTGGATGGATCCCTGCTATAATTGTACCAGCCTTAACTCAGCTTCTCCATCCTCTGCTACGTGGAGGTCCTAGCTGTCAGTGGGAATGCCACATTTGTCTTGAGGCCTTGCTTGATTTTGTTGCTTTGGCCTTTGTTGGTTTGCAGGTCGAGTCAGTAGTAAAGAAAGCAAATGCAATGCATTCATTTTCAGAGGACTAGAATATAAAAACAAGGATATGCTGCTGAGGCTTTATAATGTGTTGGTCAGACCACATTTGCATTTTGTGCCTTGTACCTAAGATGTGCTGGCCCTGGAGAAGGTTGACAAGAATGATCTCGGGAACAGAAGGCTTAACCTATGAGGAGCGTTTGATGTCTCTGGGCCTGTACTCGATGGGAGTTCAGAAGGATGAGGGGGGATCTCATTGAAACTTACCGGATACTGAAAGACCTAGACAGACATGGAGAGGATGCTTCCATTAGTGGGAGAGTCAAGGACCAGAAGGCACAGCCTCAGAATAAAGGGACGTCCCTTTAAAACTGAGATGAGGAGGAATTTCTTCAGCCAGAGGGCAGTGAATCTGTGGAATTCGTTGCCACAGAGGGCTGTGGAGGCCAAGTCATTGGGTGTATTTAAAGTGGAGATTGACAAGTTCTTGATTGGTACAGGGGTTAAGGGGAGAAGGCAGGAGAATGGGGTTTAAAAACAATCAGCTATGATTGAAGCTCTTAGCACAACTACTCTTAGCAGTGTGGAGGAACAGAGGGATCTAGCGGTCCACGTCCATAGATCCCTTAAGGTTGCTGTGCAGGTCAATAGGGTTGTTAAGAAGGTGATTGGTGTGTTGGTGTGCTGCAGCTCTATCGAAATCTGGTTAGATCACACTTGGAGTATTGTGTTCAGTTCTGGTTGCCTCATTATAGGAAGGATGTGGAAGCTTTAGAGAGGGTGCAGAGGAGATTTACCAGGATGCTACTTGGATTGGAGAGCATGTCTTACGAGGATAGATTGAATGAGCTAGGGCTTTTCTCTTTGGAGAGCAGGATGAGAGGTGACTTGAGAGGTATACAAGATTATAAGAGGCATAGATCAAGTGGACAGTCACTTTTTCCCCAGGGCGAAAATGGCTAACATGAGGGGGCATAATCTTCAGGTGATTGGAGGAAGGTACGGGGGGGAATGACAGAGATAAGTGTGTTTTTTGTTTTGCACAGAGTGGTGGGTGCGTGGAACGCACTGCCTGCAGAGGTTGTGGGGGCAGATACATTAGGGACATTCAAGGGACTCTTAGATAGACACATGAATGATGGAGAAATGGAGGGGCGATGTGGGAGGGAAGGGTTAGATAGATCTTAGAGCAGGATAAACTGTTGGTACAACATCCTGTACTGTGCTGTAATGTTCTACGAATGGAACAGACTTGATGGGCAAAATGGCCTAATTCTGTTTCTCCATCTTAAACAATTTTAACCAGTGACATATTACTGTATCAACTTTAAAAAGGCACAGACATCAATAGTACAGTTAGTTGGTCTTTATTGCATGTTTCACACGCTCTTCAAATTATTTTCCAGGCAGCAGGATTCCATCGTACTGGAAGACAAAGAAAACAAGGTATTAATCAATGATTACATTAGAGGAGAAAGCAGTTCAACTGAGCAGTTGAAAACGAACCGGTTTGTGTGCGTCCTCTACATATGCTGGAGAGTTCAGCAGGTCAGGCAGCATTTCTATAGACAAACATTTCAGGTCTGAGATTCCTTGTCAGAACTCCAAATATTCTGTCTGACCTGCCAAACATTTCCAGCAACTTGTTTTTATTTCAGATTGCTACCAATGTTTTAATTCTCAACATACCAAACCTTGCCTAAATACAGGCTACTCTGGAAAAAGCAAGGCTAAGTTTCAAGGCAATGACCCCAATATAGAAGCTTCAATAATTACTTATGAGATAGAAGTTTTGAAGATGGGTGTTCTGTGCTACTTTAAAAGCTCCAGATGAAATTACAATCACCCTCAGATCAATTAACTATACTAACCATCAAATTACTTATGGGGACAGCTTCAGAAATACAGATTTAATATGGCGGATTTTCCAAAATACAGAATGCCATATTGTTCCCAACCCACACAAAACCTCCCTAACATTTGAACCAAGTCGCTTAAAAGTGGAAGTGGTTCAACCACGTGTGGGGATGAAAGAGACAATGGGGTTGGGTACAAAAATGGATATATTAATATTTAATAGCTGAGTGGTGAAGCCTAACCCACAAGCAACCTATTAAAAAGTAAGGCAGTGTACCCAATGTCTCTATTATCCACATGTGGTTGAATCATGCCCACTTCACCGTTTCTTAAGCGACTTGCTTCAAAGGTTCAAATGTTAGGAGGTTTTGTGTGGGGTGGGAACAATATGGCATTCTGTATTTTGGGAAATCAGCCATATTAAATCTGTGTTTCTGAAGCTGTCCCAAGATGGTTAGTATAGTTAATTGATCTGAGGGTGATTGCAATTTCATCTGGAACTTTTAAAGTAGCACAGAACACCCATCTTGTTAAACTGATACGGGGCAAAGCATGTTCATTTTAAATCGAATGCTCCCCCCCCCCCCACCAAAGACCTGATTGTTAATGCCTGTCCCTCTTGACTACTTTCTCTTTAGTGTTCATCCCCACAAGTTTTAAAATCTTCCAGATGAAGATTTTTGTTTGAGGACAAACATCCAAATTGGCAATTACTTAAAATCAGATGGGTTAGAAACCAGAATCTTTAAGAGTTAGCCTTATGTGTTTTTCCAGGGGGATGCAGAGAGGATTCAGGGGAGAGACAAGTCGCTGGGTACGGACATGGAACAACTGAGGTCACCCAATTGGATAGGAAAAAAAAAGTACAAAATGCAAATGTTTGAAAGGTGTTGGGCATTCACAGGAACTTAGGTATAGAATCATAGAACAGTACAGCACAATACAGGCCCTTTGGCCCACAATGTTGTGCCGACCTTTAAACCTCACCTAAGACTATCTAACCCCTTCCTCCCACATATCCCTCTATTTTAAATTCCTCCATATGCCCATCTAGTAATCTCCTGAATTTGACCAATGTACCTGCCTCCAGCACCACCCCAGGCAGCGCATTCCACACCCCAACCACTCTCTGGGTAAAAAACCTCCCTCTGATATCTCCCTTGAACTTCGCACCCTTTACTTTAAAGCCATGCCCTCTTGTATTGAGCATTGGTGCCCTGGGAAAGAGGTGCTGGCTGTCCACTCTACCTATTCCTCTTAACATTTTTGTATATAAATCAGTTACAGGACAAATATACATTGAATCTAAGCCACCTTATAGAGCAATCACACCCTGCAGTAATGTTCTCCCCACATTACCATAACACCACCCCCCCCCAAGATTCTACCACTCATCTATACATCAAGGACAATTTACAGTGATCTATTACTCTATCAACCCACATGTCTTCAAGATATAGTAAAAGAAAATGGGAGATATTCCAGAGAATGGCACACTGTTGTGGATGGAGACATTTGTAATAAGTGTATTTGACCAGCTCAGATTTATCCTTTGTATCTTTATAGTTTGAACTTAAAATTAGCATGAGAAAACAAGGGAAGGAGAAAGTCCCATCTGAGGTGCTGCTTACTTTCTGCTGAAACCACCTCATCGATTCTTCCTTGGAAATTTTATGCTTTGCACCGATGCGTCCTCTTTTGATCTTTTTATCAGAAATACTGAAACCAGGTCGCCCCATGACCTGCAAGGGTGAAAAAAAAACACAAACAAGATGTCAGTACATGGCTAGTTACATTCATCATTAGCAATTATCGGCAGTCATTGTCACCTTGGCCAACAGATTTTCCCATACTTGTGTGATGATCAACTCAACTCTCTCCTATCATGACTTAAGGCAACGCCAGTTCGTTCACAGCTCAAGATGTTATTTCCAATTCAAACCACACACATAGGGAAAATATACAATCCTATTGTGACTGAATAATGCTGGAAGAATAATGCAGATAATCTTTGTTTCCTACTTTTATATCGTTTTGAAACACAAATAGCATTGAATGTTATTAATCAGACGAGTACCAACAATTCTAATCTTCATCACCAGATTGTACATTATAAAATCTTTTCTACACTGAAGTAGTTATGCCAATTTTCTGTATTTAAGATTTTTCAGAAATAATTTGATGAAAGAACATGGGTATATAAGCAAACCCACAGAGTTCTTTTAAGGCAACTGCATTGACTTTCTGTTACTGTTATATTGTAGTCAGTTCCTGGAGAAACTGATCATCACTGCAACAGTTGGTCATCAACTGCTGACATGTAATGGGCAATGCTGTAAAACAGTCGCAACGCTGGGAGTTCTTTATTGACAGATAGACTGGAAGCAACATTCAAAGCAATCTATGCAGATAATTGTGAAAATATGTCACAAAAGAGAAATTTGCAATCAGATGCAGAGATCATCCAAGGTCAAATGCAGCCTGCCGAATCTACCCGACAATGTGGAAAATTGCCCAGGTATGTCCGGTCCACAAGGACATATCCCACCCGGCCAATTAGTCTCCTCTCGATCAACAACAAAGTGATGGAAGGGATAACTGATCGCGCTACCGAGCAGCACTTGCTTAGCAACACCCTGCTCACAGAAGCTCAGTTCGGGTCCCATAGAGTCACTCAGCTCCTGCCCTCATTACAGGCTCAGCCCAATCATGGACAGAAGAGCTGGACTCCGGAGGTCAAGTGAGAGTAACTGGCCCTGAGAGCAAGGCAGAGTTAGAATCACAGAACACTACAGCACAGAAAACAGGCCATTTGGCCCTTCTAGTCTGTGCCAAAACTTTATTCCACTAGTCCCATTGACCTACACCCAGTCCAGAACCCTCCAGATCTCTCCTGTCCATTAATCTATCCAATTTATTTTAAAACTTAAGAGTGAGCCCACATTTACCACGTCAGATGGCAGCCCGTTCCACACTCCCACCACTCTGAGTGAAGAAGTTCCCCCTAATGTCCCCCCTAAACCTTTCCCCTTTCACCCTAAAGCCATGTCCTCTCGTACTTATCTCTCCTAATATAGCTGGAAAGAGCCTGCTCGCATTTACTCTGTCTATACCCCTTATAGTTTTGTAAACCTCAGTCAAATCTCCCCTCATTCTTCTTGAATGAGTATGGCACCAAGGAACCCTGACTAAAGTGGAGTCAATGGAAATCAAGGGGAACAGTATCCACAGGCTGGAATCATACTTGGCACAAAGGAAAATGGTTGTGGTGGTTGGAGGTCAATCGTCTCGGCCACATGACAGCTCTGCAGGAGATCCTCAGGGTCGTGTCCTCGGCCCAACCATCTTCAACTGCCTCATCCATGACCTTCCTAGTAGGGACATTCACTGATGACGGCACAAAGTTCAGCACCACTTGTGACTCCTCCGATAATGAAGCAGTCCACATCCAAATACAGCAATACCTGGACAATATCCAGGCCGGGGCTGATAGGTGCCAAGTAACAGTCACATCACACTCAAGCGTCATGCAGTAACAATAACCAACAAAAGAAAATCCAGCTTTCACCCACTGACAATCAATGGCATTACCATCACTGAATCCCCCACTGTCAATATCCTCGAGGGTAACCCTTGACCAGAAGCTGAACTGGAGTAGCCATATACACAATCCCCAAAGCCTGTCTACTATCTACAAGGCTGAAGTCTGGAATGTGATGGAAGATCTCTACTTGCATGGATAAGTGCAGCTTCAATCACACTCATGAAGCTTGACACTGTACAGAACATAGCAACTCACTTGACAGGCACCCCATCCACAACCACTCACTCACTCCACCACCGACACACAGCAGTAGCAGTTTGTACCATCTACAGGATGCACTGCAGCAACTCACCAAGACTCCTTAGACAGCACCTTCCAAACCCACCACCTCTACCAGCTAGGACAAGGGCAGCAAAAGCATGGGAGCCAGCACCTGGAAGCTGCCCTCCAAACCACACCCCACCATGACTTGGAAATACATCACCGTTTCTTCACCGGTGCTGGGTCAAAATCCTGGAACTCCCTCCCTAACAGCACTGTGGGCATGCCCACATCTCAGAGACTGCAGCGGTTCACGAAGGCAGTTCATCACCACCTTCTCAAGGGCAACTAGGGACGGGTAATTCAATGCTGGCTCAGCCTGCAAACCCACATTGCATGAATAAAAAAAATCCAAAACCTGAAGATCGACCTGAATCGTGATCTTGGCCAGCTAGGAAAATGGGTTGAAAAATGGCTGATGGAATTTAATGCAGACAAGCTTTGTTAAGACTTTCACAGTGAATGGTAGGGCTCTGAGGTGTGCCGTAGAACAGAGGGGTCTGGGAATACAGATCCACAGTTCCTTGAAAGTGGCATCATAGGTAAATAGGGTCATAAAGAGAGCTTTTGGCACATTGGCCTTCATAAATCAGGGCAATGAATACAGGAGTTGAGATGTTATGTTGAAATTGTACAAGGTGTCGGTGAGGCCGAATTTAAAGTACTGTGTTCAGTTCTGGTCACTCACCTACAGGAAAGATATCAACAAGCTTGAAAGAGTGCAGAGAAAATTTACAAGGATGTTGCCGGGACTTGAGGACCTGAGTTATCGGGAAAGGTTGAATAAATTAGGACTTTATTCGCTGGAGAGTGCAGAATGAGGGGAGATACAAAATTGTGAGGGGTATAGATAGGATGAATGCAGGCAGGCTTCCCCCCCCCCCCCCACCCCCAAGCTCAGGTGAGACTGGAGCTAGAGGTCACAGGTTTAGAATGAAAGGTGAAATATACAAGGGGAATCTGAGGGGAAACTTGTTCACTCAGAGGGTGGTGCGAGTGTGGAACGAGCTGCCAGCAGAAGTGGTGGATGCAGGTTCAGTTGTAACATTTAAGAAAAGTTTGGATAGTTACATTGATGGGAAGGGTTTGGAGGGGACTAGGCAGATCAGGTCAGCATGGACTAGATGGGCCAAAGGGCCTGTTTCTGCGCTGCAGTGCTCTTTGACTCTAGTACATTTGGCAGTCAGTGCATTGTTAAGAACTGAAGTTTGTTGTATTGATGAAACTAGACTAATCAAAAGTTAGCTACGACTCCTTGCTGCAAGATAAATGTACAGTTACAGTAAATCCCTAACTTGCTGCTCTTTGCACTATCAGCCTATATTGGAGCTACAAATTGGTGATTCTTCTCCTTGCACTGTACCTCCTCATCATCACACTGCAAGACAGTGACCGTAAGTCTCAGCATTCACTTACCACGTAGAAGTCCAGGCCATAAATTCCAATGCTAGGATCATATTTAATGCCCAGATCAATGTGCTCCTGGATCCCAAAGCCAAAGTTCCCCGTGTTACAGAAGTTGCTCTTCCTCAATTCATACTCCCGCACCTAAACAGAAATAAAATATGGAAATCGATGTGTTTGTATTGAATGCTCATTGATCATGGCGTGCCTAGAGATCTATGTTACATCTCATGCGCTGGGCTAGTAAGCGCTGACCAACAGACCTTCGAAATAACACTGCACTATTCCAATATGCCATGATTCTTTTAACATCAAAAGAGTAAATCACACTTAGCAACTGTGCTTATCGAGTAGAGAATTCCAAAGATTCACCATCCTTTGGGGCAAGACACAAGCTCATCACCTCAAAGCGATTAGGGATAGGCAATCAGTAACATACTCAACAGCAAAATTAACACATGGAAGAATAATTATGCACATATTTTAATGAAAACAAACATGGGAAGTCAGCTGACGGGACAAAGAAAGAAGAGATGATAATGTACCCACTATCCAAGATATTCAGGAGATCAGCAAGACCCATTCTAGTTTTTAAGATGGAAACAGTAAGAAAGGTGCTGGAACCAAAGTTTGTGTTTTGCTGTTGAGAAGTTTTCTTGTCTACTTCCCAGGTAAAAGTTAACTGCATGAAGAAAGTGCTTATTCAATAAAGAAATGGAAGAATAATAGATATTTAAAGCAGATGCATAAACCACCTTTCCACAGCTTTCAACTATTCTAGCTTTTCCACTTATTTTTTCATCAATGCCTTCATCTGCCCAAATTTATTAATATCTGCACAGGATATACTATAACATTGGCCAAGCCAATTCTCTAAAAGCTCATGACTTGTGTAAACTTCGACATTGATTGTTTTTCAAGCCATTTGCCACGGAGGATACAGCTGGCATACTCCTACGAACAAGACAGCATCATGTTATCCTAAACCAAACTAGCACCCCACCAGGTTCAAGAACAGCTACTTCCCTTCAACCATTCCGTTCTTGAACTGTCAAAACCCTAATCACTACAGTATAGTAACACTGTGACCACTTCGCACTGCAGTAGGCTTTTGTTTTGTTCTAATTGTATTTTTTCTTGTGTATAATTTATGGTTAATTCATGTTTTTCTTGTGAATGCTGCTTATCTGATGCTGTGTGCCTGTGATGCTGCTGCAAGTAAGTTTTTCATTGCTCCTGTGCACACATGGACTTGTGCATATGACAATAAACTCAACTTTTGACTTTTAAAGACAGAGTGACCCAGATTATGACCACCTGGCCTTATTCCTTAAATATCAAGCAGTTGGTATAATTTGGTGATACATTATTTAATCTCTTTTCACCTCAAGGGTCAAACAATCACAGCAGCAGTTCACAATACAAAAGGTATATTAATTCGTTAAACGAAACGTGTACATTTTATAGTTAGCTGAGGAAACTCATTTTCCAGCTTGTCACAGACCTGCAGAACTTGGTGTCTCACCTCATAGCACTAGCGGTGGCGGGGCTGAAAAGACTGCATTAAAAATAATCGAACTGGGCATCACCCTTTCCGATCACCACTCTGGTCAATTTAGTCAAACTGGATGTGAATACATCACCAGAAATGACTCACCTTTAGACCCTTCTCTAAAATTTCTTCAGCTTTGGCCCCGCGAATTGTACAGTGAACAGCAATCTTCTCGTTTCTCCGAATGCCAAAGGACCGCACTGTATAGCGAGCTGTTGGGGAAGAAAGCGAGCTTGGTTATTTGTTGCTGTCTACTTATCAAAGTCCTCAACATTTACTCTGTCCCAAACAAACAGAATTCAATTTCAATAATCAAAGACTTGAGTACCAGAAATTATTGAACTAGTCATTAAACTCCCTGAAGCACGAGGAACAAGTGGACTATTTAGACTTGCCCTCATGGAACATTATAACCGAGTATCAGGTGAGAATTGCTTCATTTTAAACTTTAATATTTTTTTTATTAAGTCAGGGAGTTCCAACATCGATTTACACTTCCATGATTATACCATCATCCCAAGTGTGTGTGTAACCCCAAGGTTTTTCACTGGTGAAAAATGAACTTCAATGTTAACTCCACTTCTCAGCTTTCCATCTACAGCCTTGCAGTCATTCTCTTTGAATGGTCACCCAAGTACTTCTGAAACTGTGGCGAAGGGTTCTGCAGTCACCACCCTTTGAGGCTGTGAATTGCAAAAGCCCAGTGCTCATTGACTGGAATACTTTCTCATAATTCTCCTCTATACTTTACCCCAAATAATTTAGATCTCTGCCAGAAAGTTATCATACTTTTTAGGGGAAATATATCATGTCTGTTCATTCTCATCAGAGCTATACAGCACGGAAACAGGTCCTCCGGCCCAACTCGTCCATGCCAACCAAGGTGCCCACCTGAGCTAGTCCCACCTGCCTGCGTTTAGCCCATGTCCCTCTGAACCCTTCCAATCCACGTACCTGTCCAAATATCTTTTGTCTTTTCGAAGTCGTACCCACCTCTTCTTCTGACAGCCTCTCAGGTCCCCTTTAAATTTCTGCCCTATCACCTTAAACCTATGCCCTCTAGTTTTAGACTCCATTACCCTGGGGAAAAGATCATGACCGTCCAACTTGTCTATGGCCATCATGATTTTATAAACCTCTGTAAGGTCACCCCTCAGCCTCCTGGACTCCAAGGAGAAAAGTCCCAGCTTATCCAGCCCCTCCCTATAACTCAAGCCCTCCAGTCCCAGGAATCCTTTCTGCACCTTGGCAGCCAGAACTGCACACACTAAGTGCAGTCTCACCAACGTCACGTGGAGTTGTAACATGATGTCCCCGTACTCTGGTACTCAATGCCCGCAACGATGACAGCAAGCGTGCAAACGTCTTTCTCATCACCGCCTGTGTTGCCACTTTCAGGGAACTTGTATTCCTAGGTCTCTTCACTCTACAACACTCTCCAGCACCCTACCATTTACTTTGCAAGTCCTGACCAGGTTCAACTTATCAAAATGCAACACTTCAAACTTATCAGGGGTTAAATTCCATTTGCCAATCCCTGGCCCACTTTCTCAGTTGATCCAGATCTTGCTGTATCCTACCATAACCTCCTTCACAGTCCACCACACCACCGATTTTGGTGCCATCTACACTCTCATCCAAGTATATGACAAACAATGGTTGTCCCAGCACCAATCCCAGCGGCACATCACTGGTCAGAGGCCTCCAATCTGAAAAACAACTCTCCACTGCCCTCTGACTCCTACCACCGAGCCAATTTTGTATCCAATTGGCCAGCTTACCCTGGATCCCACATTAAAAACCTCAATCCTCATTTCATGCTGCTTTATCCTTAAAAAACACAACCCAATCATTCCCTCTTTCCTTACAGCCATACTTTTCCAGCTCCTACATCCTTGGAAAATTTCCTATCCCTTCCCGTGATATCACATCTTCCACGTAGTGTGGACGCAGTACCCTAGCTGAGGCCCAACTATGTTTCATTCAGTAACGTAGTCTAGTAGTCTATGCCTCAACTAATGAAGATAAGTACCAGTACGTCCAGAACAAATCCACCCATCCTATTATCTTTATGAATATTCCTACGTTCCTTAATATGCTATCACTTAAGTATTTCCTTGCTGTATTTGCCCCAGGCACCACCTCTATTCTCCAAAGTAAATTTCATATATTGCTTTTGTATCCGTCCATTGCGATCTTTCTGCAGCTTAGAACTTCCTTCCTTCCCACCAACCACACTGCCAACTTTGGAGTAACAGAGAAACTTCTTAATAATGTCCTATATTCGTGTGTGCCATTTGTATCAAACCCAAAATGCAAGGTGCTTTCTTTTCTCTAATCTTCCACCCAAAGTAATCCATCAGGGCCATCTGTCTCTCAAATTACATCCATCCATTTACTACATTAAACCCAAGTATTTCGGAGTTAGAAATTATGCCATTATCATTATCCATGGCAAAAATTGTGACACAAAAAAGCAAAACTGATGAAAATAGCACAGATCCAGCCTCCAGAAAACTATTATACAAACATGTAATATAAAAAACACAGCCCTGATCTTAGTTTATCAAATTAGTCCACAGTGCTGTGAACTGAGGTGATCCTATCAACTCACTTCACTCATCACATCTCCAGCTAATATCCTAATATTTCCATTGTGCAACTCAATTCAGAGCCAGGGATGGCAGTGTTAAAACTTACTGCCTTATTTTGTTCAAAACATCTAATCCAGGTGGGAGAAGTTCAGTAGCCAGAAATACTAACCTTTTGAAAACACTGGGGTCTGGCCAGTGAGTTGCTCCAGCACTTTAGCAGCTCTGGTGAGTCTGTCACCACTTTCACCTACACAGATGTTCAGACATAGTTTCCTAATGCGGAGCTCACGCATAGGGTTTTCCTTCTTTTCACTCTGAAACAAAAAAATTAATATTTTCACACATACAGTACATAACATCAAGTTCCTTTTTATCCAGGTTCTTCACTGACAACCAAGCCATTCAAATCAATGACTTAATGAAAATAAACGCCCTGTAATATTACCCAAATCGACATTCATGTCTCCTTATGGCAAACATACAACATCTTGCTTACATTCTTGCAACTACCTAGAACATCCAGATGTTCCAAAAGTGAGTACCATAGTTGTGTACAAAACTATTCTATTCATAATATTCTATTTCAAGTTCATAATATAGGCATGTAAAAATAAAACACACACCCAGAAATTTACAAACCAAACCAGATCTTTTTTTTTGGGGGGGGGGGGGGGGAAAGAGTTGGGGGGAGTTGAATTGCAATGAGGTAATTTCATAAGTAATGTCTAAAAGTGCCAGCAGTGACGAAAATTAAATAAACAATACAGCCCAACCCCAGGTTAAGAACAACCAACTTATAGACACCCCTACATACGAATGAGCTCCCTAACATTACTGGATTAAAAAGTCCTACGATTGGCAGCTCTCTCTCCACTTTTAGCACTTGTTCTCTCTTATCTTTCTTATGTGCTTTTGTTACAGCACTGTGGAGATATGGTTACCATATTGTGTGAATTTTGTGCATTTTCTGACTTAAGGACAAAATTGACTTAAGGGCATTTGTAAAAATGGGACCTCTTCGTCACTACTTTCACCTGATGACAGATGTTGAACAGGGGATTACAACCATCCTTATTTGAATTATGGTGGGAACAAAGGTCCACACAATTCATGGGAATAGAAAAGTGGTCTTAAAATACACTTCCTTAGTATTACATCAAGATTACCCTGGAGTACAAATCCTGAGTTGAGTAAATATCTCAAAAGAACTTGACTGACACTCAATAGTTTTATTACAAAATTGAGCATTTCTTGCCATCTAGTATAATTAAGACAGCCACATCATAACAAAAGAGTCCAATGCTAAATAAAAGTGATCATTTTTTTTAAATACACCTGAAGATACGAGTTTCTTTTCTGAGCACACAAGGGTTGGTAAACTTCAGCATACAGGGTGTAAAGTGAATAAACAGGTCACCTTCCTAACTTATGTTACATTCCTTGAAGAAATCTGCCTGTGATCCTCACCAAGTTACAGCTCTTGAGGAGAGCAACAACTTCCAGGTCAAGTGCAAAACCTGGGTGGAAGAAATCCCACATGCTCGTTGACCAGAAGTAATCACCTTATCCTTGGCCAACACTTGCATCTCCAGCTTCCAACAAGGAACACTGGCCAGGGATCAAGACCAGAGATGTAGCCACCTCACTGTGAGTTGGATGTAAGGATTGAACTAAATCCTCTCATCGCATTATTCATACAGCACAGAAATAGCCCCTTCAGCCCATCTTGCCATTGATGGTCAAGGTGAGCTAATTCCATTTGCCTCTAAACCTTTTCTATCCATGGATCTATCCAATTCAAACACTGCATTGTACCCACCTCTACCACTTCCTCTGGCAGCTCATTCCACATATCCACCACACTTTGTGTGGGAAAAAACTTGCCACTCGTCCCTTTAAATCTTTCTCCTCTCGCCTTAAAACCTATGCCCTCTACGACCATAAGATTATAGGAGCAGAATCAGGCCATTCAGCCCATCAAGACTGCTCCCCCATTCAATCATAGCTGATTTATTTACCCCTACCCCATTCTCCCCGTAACCCCCTTACCAATCAAGAACCTATCAATTTCTGACACAAGAAAGACTGCAGATGCTGGAAATGTAGAGTGACACACAAAATACTAGAGGAACTGAGCGGGTCAGGCAGCATCTATGGAGGGAAATGGACAGTCGATGAGTTCCTCCAGCATTTTCTTCCTATCAATCGCTGCCTTAAATGCACACGACTTGGCCTCCACAGCTGTCTGTGGCAACAGATTCACCACCCTCTGGCTGAAGAAGTTCCACCTCACTTCAGTTCTGAAGCAACTTCCCTTTATTCTGAGGCTGTGCCCTCGGATCCTAGACTCCCCCACTGATGGGGGCATCCTCTCCACGTCCACTCTACCCAGTTCAATGAGATCTTCCCCTCAACCATCTGAAAGGATGCGGTTTTAGACTCCCCTGGGGGGGGGGGGGGGGTGAAGACGGTGACCGTTCACCTTATCTACACCCCTGATGATGGTCTCACCCCTGTAATCTCACCTCTCAGCCTCCTACGCTCCAGGGGAATGACAAGCCCCAGACTATCCAGCCTCTCAAGCCCCTCCAGTCCTGCTAAACATCCTTTCCCGCACCCTCTCCCCAGTTTAACAGCACCCTTGGGTGCAGCAACAGACTGCCACCAACTTTTAGTGGCGAGAAGGGTGGGGGGGGGGGGGGGAAGAGGCTGAGATGGAGGGGGTGGGCTCTGCATGAAGGTTATTTGCTCCTCCTCGTAACTTCTCCTGCTGCAGATGACGGCGATGCACCGAGTGGTCCCCCCCCCCCCTCCCCCCCCCCCCCCCCCCCCCCCCCCCCCCCCCCCCCCCCCCCCCCCCCCCCCCCCCCCCCCCCCCCCCACCCCCCCCTCCCCCCCCCCGCCCCCCCCCCCCCCCCCCCCCCCCCCCCCCCCCCCCCCCCCCCCCCCCCCCCCCCCCCCCCCCCCCCCCCCCCCCCCCCCCGGGCGGGACGGGCCAGCGGTCTCCTCCCTCCCCCCCCGTCCCATCCCCAGGCCAGACCCCGGCTTCCAGGGGCCTCAGGCCCCGGACAGCCTTCACCCGCGAAATCCACACGCATCGCCGCCCAATACACGGCCGGCCGGGCTCCCGCCCCTCGGCCCGGCCGTCCGGACCCGCCGCCCGCCCGCTGCCGGCCGCCGCGGCGGCGGATGGCACCGGATTGCGGCCGGGTCGCCGCCGCCGCCATCATACGCACCGCCATCGCTGCAGCGCCTGTGCCGCCAAAGGACGAGCAGCCTGCCGGGAAACGCTGACCACGCCCCCTCCCCCGGAGCCACGCCCCTCGCTCCCGCGCTGCTCCAATCCCAGCCACGCGTCCTGGCCCCGACCACCAATCACAGCCCTGTTCCCAAGCAACGCTAACCAATCGCCATTCAGGATTCCTGCTCCAGCGACCAATCACAGCCCAGCTCCTTGAGCACACTAACCAGTCCTCAGTCAGGTTTCCTGGTGCCAACCGCCAATCCACAGCCCAGCTCCCAAGCCACAGTCACCAATCCCAGCCAGGTCTCCCTGGCCTCAGCTGCCAATCACAGCCCAGCTCCCAAGCCAGAGCAACCAATCGGGGCCATGTGTTCAAGTCCCAGTAACCAATCCCAGCCAAGCTCCCCAGCCCCACCAACCAATCCCAGCCAAGCTCCCCAGCCCCACCAACCAATCCCAGCCAAGTTCCCCAGCCCCAGTAACCTGCACACCTATACTTGCCCCTCCAGCACACGCAAGGTAAGGACTTGTGCCTCTGGCAGCTCGAACCTAAAATCCTTCCACGGCTTTATGTGGAAAACTGCACATCGGCACTTGCTTTAATGGCAGGATCCTGCACAGGCACAAATGTAAGATTTGACCCTATGTAGACATCAATGGGGTCAATGATTCAACTTGACTTCAATGCAATCAAGAATAGTTATTTGTTCGCACAAGGTTAATGCACACTAGTGGTAAAACAGTAGTTATCGACATTGAAACAAATATCAGGCTATGATGCAGAGCTAGGCAGAGAGCCAGGTACGCCAGCAATGTTTATCAGGATCAAGCTCTCCAAATGTATCCCAGCCAAATCAAGACGGAACTTGCCTCAAAGAGAATTGGATGGTAAGCTGCATCAATCACTTTCAAAGGAATCAGATTGTTGTACACTTCTCGCTTATCAAGATGCTATGATTTTTACCAATAATTTAAACTAAAATTTAATTCCAAAATAACTCAATAATTTAGTAACAACATGTTCTTATTGCTGCAGTGCTACTAGATTACATAATCAACAACCTCATTGTTACTGGTATAGCAAAGATACACACAGCATGAAAACAGGCCATTCCTCCCACTGAGTCCATGCTGACTATTACACTAATCCCATTTATTCTCCAAACTCCTATCAGCTCCCGCCAGGTTCTATCAGTCATCTATACACCAAGGGCAATTCACAGCCGCCGATTAACCAACAAACCTGCACTCCTCTGGGATGTGGGAGGAGGCCGGAGCACCTGGGGGAAACCCACACGGTCACAGGGAGAACGTGCAAACTCCACACAGACAACACCTGAGGTCAGGATTGAACCCAGGTCTCTGGCGCTGTGAGGCAGCAGCTCTGCCAGCTGTGCTACTGTGACACCCTTACGTTTCCTCCACGCCATGAACACATCTATGAGTTGCCATGGAATTTGGATTCTCCCACAACCTGCGTTCTTGAGCTTTTCCAGCACCAGACAGCATATAGTTGGAATCACAAGGAAGGTGCACCAGCATCTTTACTTTCTTAGAAGGTTAAGGAGGTTTGGTTTCTCACCGAACACTCTTAACGAACTTCTACAGATGTACTGTTGGAAGTATCTTGACTGGTTGTATCATGGTCTGGTACGGCAATTCAAATGTGCAGGAATGTAAGAAGCTGCAGAGAGTAGTGAACTCAGCCCAATACATCACGGGCACGTCCCTCCACATCATGAGTAGTATCTATGTGAGACGCTGCCTCAAGAAGGCAATATCCATTATCAAAGACCCCCACAATCCGGGCTGTGCCACCTTCTTGCAGCTACCATCGGGCAGGAGGTACAGAAGCCTGCAGTCGCACACCACCAGGTTCAAGAACAGCTACTTCCCTTCAACCATTTGGTTGTTGAACCAACCCTAATCACTACCTCAGTATAGAACACGATGACCACCTTGCACTACAATGGATTATGGGTTTTTTTGTTCTAATTGTGTTCTCTCTTGTAAAAATTGTGTATGATTTATTTTTAAATTATGTTTTTCTTGTGAATGCTGCTTATCTAATGCTATGTGCCTGTGATGCTGCTGCAAGTAAGTTTTTCATTGCACCTTTGCAGATGTGCATATGACAAGAAACTCGACTTTTTACTTTTTGACTTTTCTATGCTAGTGTTTGAAGCTTTTCTATTGGTTCTTTTTTCCAGCACGTCTCTCATGTTTACAGGAACTTACTTTATTTGCATTTTGTTCCATTGGACAGCCATTATAAATACCACGACTATAAGCTCAGGTGTGGGCGATCTGCAGTGAATGCCACATCTCCTCACATCCCAAACTTTCTGCAATCTACAGGCCACATCAGTACCTCCACTTACCTGCAAGAATGCAGCTCCATCAATGCTCAAAGAAACTCCGTACCATCCATAAATAAATTGCCCACAATCTTGCAGGTACACAATCTTGCCCGTTAAATTCATGACACACTAACACCTAAAAGGAGAAAGGCATCAAATTGCTTTAACGATGCAAGATGGAACTCTACTTTGAAATCTTTCAGTCGCAGAGAGATGTTATTTCTCCAAGATATACTTTATTCACAATTCAGGGCAGGCACAGTGTAGCGGTTAGCGTAACGCTATTACAGTGCCGGTGACCCGGGTTCAATTCCGCTGTTGTCTGTAAAGAGTTTGTACATTCTCCCTATTGTCTGCGTGGGTTTCCTCCGGGTGCTCAGTTTCCTCCCACATTCCAAAGACTTACATGTTAGGAGTTGTGGGTATGCTATGTGGTGCCGGAAGCGTGGCGACACTTGCGGGCTGCCCCCAGAACACTCTATGCAAAAAGATGCATTTCACTGTGTGTTTTGATGTACATGTGACAAATAAATAAATATCACCTTATATATGGGATTGATAAGATTGCTTTGAGCTGGCAAATGCAATGGTCAAATTGCGTTCCTCTCTGTTGCAATTAAAAATAATACAGAAATATAAAAATAATATGCAGAGCCAATATGGTCTCAACAGGTCAAATTATCTCCTTCCAGTTTGCAGTCATTCTGTTGCAGTGTCTTATCACATTGTTGTTTGTGGGAGCTTGCTGTGTAATATTGGCTGCATGTTCCCATTATTTTCAACACTGAGTACGCATCAAAGGTTGTGCATTGGAATTAACTGAAAGGGATGTGAAAGGCGCCATATTAATGCAAGCCTTTCTTCTGTGAGGGGGTAAAATGATTAACATTAACTGAATATGATGATTGAGGAGGTTGGAATGGACAATAAAACTTGTGTTGGATTCAACTGTTTTAAGTAGTTTTTTAACGTGTCTACTGTTTAATACACCTCAAGTGGCTGCACAAGGAATGGCCACTTCCTAGCTTATTGGTATGTCCATCAGGTGAATATGTGTTTTTTCACTGGTTGGTTTTGCCACAGGTATCTCATAGGTTTTCTGATTGGACTATTGTGACCTAAGGAGCGCCTCTTATCTCAGGTATAAAAGGTATCGTTTTTTGTTAGTCTCTCTCTCTCTCTCTCTCTCTCTCTCTCTCTCTCTCTCCCTCCCTCCCTCCCTCCCTCCCTCCCTCCCTCCCTCCCTCCCTCCCTCCCTTCTCTCTCTCTCTCTCGCTCTCCTTCCCCTCCCCCCAGCTCATTTTGTCTCAGCTCATCTCCTGGTAGTGCACTCTATTTCTTTGTTTTAAACTTTTCCAATTAAACCTTGTGAAGCACCAGTTGTTTTCAACTCATTCTTGGACTCCTGAGAGAACCTGCGGATTCAAAAATAACCGGATCCGACTCGTGATCGACCAATAGTTCCTTTGGACTCAACCAAGATGGGGAGATGGAGTAAAGATTCAATCACCTGCCATTTACTCTTTTTCATCAGTGAAATCCATATATTAGGTAAAAGCCTGACTGTTACTTTATTGCTGCAACCCAAAATGACAGAACCAGAATCAACCTTTGCATGGTTGCCAAACCTAAGGGTGAAATCGAGAGGTTGGACAAACTTGGGTTGTTTTCTCTGGAGTGTCGGAGACGGAGGGGAGAACTGATTGAAGTTTATAAAATTATGAGAGGCTTAAATAGGGTAGACAGTCAGAATCTTTCCCCCAGGGAGAAATGTCAAATACTAGAGGACATACATTTAACGTGAGTGGGGGAAAGTTTAAAGGAGATGTGCGGGGCAAGTTTTTTTACACAGAGAGCGGTGGGTGCCTGGAACGGGCTGCCGGGGTGGTGGTGGAGGCAGATACGATAGAGGTGTTTAAGAGGCTTTTAGATGGACACATGAATATGCAGGGAAAATGGATCAATTGCAGGCAGAAGAGATTTAGTTTTATTTGACGTGGTGTTAGGCACAGACATCATGAGCCAAAGGGCCTGTTCCTGTGCTGTACTGTTCGATGTTCCATGTACATAGTAAATACAATTGGTACATGTCTTTCTCTACATGCATTGTACCATCAATCCAATTCATTCTCTTACAACGCAGCAACACCACTCATATTCCCTCCTTAAGCAACGCACCCCGTGAAGCATTTGAGAAGCTGTTACACAGAGCCCACTCCCTCAGTGTCCAGTGGGGGTAGGACCCTAGACCGTGATCCTTCCTCACAGAGTCTTCATGGTGGCTGGACCCTCAGCACGTTCTCCTGCACTCTGGAATGTGCCAGCTGGCACTGTTCAATTGCAGGCATCTCCTTACACCGGAAGATGAACAAGCTTCAGGCAGACCAAAGTGAGGTTTTCACTTGCACCATAGAAAGCATCCTATCTGGATGCATCACGGCTTGGTACGGCAACTGCTCTGCCCAGGACCGCAAGAAGCTGCAGAGAGTTGTGGACACAGCCCGGCGCGTCACGGACACCAGCCTCCCCTCCATGGACTCTGTCTTCACCTCTCGCTGTCTTGGTGAAGCAGCCGGCATAATCAAAGACCCCACCCACCCGGGACATTCTCTCTTCTCTCCTCTTCCATTGGGTAGAAGATACAGGAGCCTGAGGGCACGTACCACTGGACTTAAGGACAGCTTCTACCCCACTGTGATAAGACTATTGAACAGTTCCCTTATACAATGAGATGGACTCTGACCTCACAATCTACCTTGCTGTGACCTCGCACCCTATTGCACTGCACTTTCTCTGTAGCTGTGACACTTTACTCTGGACTGTTATTGTTTTTACCTGTACTACCTCAATGCACTCTGTACTAACTCTATGTAACTGCACTGTGTAATGAATTGATCTGTACGATCGGTATGCAAGACAAGTTTTTCACTATACCTTGGAACAAGTGACAAGAATAAACCAATACCAATACCTTCCAGCAGCACTCGATGTTAGTTTCCACAAGCGTCTCTGAGAACAGGCTGCAGAGTGCAGAACCCATTGTTACACTGCTGCTTGGGATGTATGTCTATAAGGACCACTGCATGCTTCTCCAGACCTTCTTAGCAAACACACAGTCCACGACGAAGTGGACCATTATCTCATCAGTCACAGATACATCCGATCACGGAATTGTATGTTTCTTCAAAGTCTTCAGAATAGTTGTAAATCAAGATCACTGTTTCAGTATTGGGTCCTGGCGCTCCGGTTTCCTCCCACATTCCAAAGACATACGGGTTAGGAAGTTGTGGGCATGCTATGTTGGCACCGGAAGCGTGGCGACACTTGCGGGCTGCCCCCAGAACACTCTACGCAAAAGATGCATTTCACTGTGTGTTTCGATGTACATGTGACTGATAAAGATATCTTATCTTATCTTTCAGGAGTCCAAGAATGAGTTGAAAACAACTTGGTGCTTCACAAAGTTTTATTGGAAAAGTTTAAAACAAAGAAACAGTCACAAAGCACATGGCACTGTTTTACTACTGGGAGATGAGCCGAGACAAAAGGAACTAAAGATGAGCTGGGGGAGGGGAAAGAGAGGAGAGAGAGAGAGAGAGTGAGAGTGAGCACAAGAGAGTGATTAACAAAAAAACGACACCTTTTATACCTGAGATAAGAGGTGCTCCTTAGCTATCAATAGTCCAATCAAAAAACCTATTAGATACCTGTGGCAAAACCAACCAATGAGAAAACATATATTCACCTGTTGGATGAACCAATAAGCTGAAAAGCGGTTATACCTTGTACAGCCACTTGAGGTAGAAATTACCTAAAAGAAAAGATATATATTAAGTAGTCAAATCCAACAGATATTTACCAATTCCAATTAATTTATAGAGAATCAAAGGACTGCAGATACTGGAATGTAGATGAAAAAACAACAAAATGCTGGAGGAACTCAGCAGGTCAGGCAGCATCCCTGGGGAAAAGCAAATGGCCAACGTTTCAGGTCAGGACCCTTCTTCGAACGTTGACTGTCTGATTTTCTCCAGGGATGCTGCCTGACCTGCTGAGTTCCTCCAGCATCTTCTTGTTTGTTCATCCAATTAATTCATTCCTAAGTTTGCAGTTGTGTTTACGGAAGCAACACTGATTAAGGATCCCAGATCTGAAACATCAACTGTTCCTCTCTCCACAGATGATGCCTGACCTGCTGAGTATTTCCCAGCATTTTCTGTTTTTATTTCAGATTTCCGGCATCTGCAGTTTTTAGATTTTCGACATTGATGCTGACATGTCTAAAATGAAGTAGTTCTGACCTCTGGTGGCAAAACCTTGAGTAGCAACGATTTTAAAAGTTCTGCATATTACAGCAGAACAGAAATTTGTGTTGAAAAATACAACTCAGGAAACATGAATATTGCTGTTATATTCAACTGCATCTCTCCTTAAAGCCGAAACTTTTTAGAACTTACTTCAAAATCTTTAGATATGACTTTTCCCTGTTTTCAAAAGACCTTGACTTTGTGTCAAGTTTATTTTTGTAATGTTTCTTCTTAACCGCCACCATACCAATCTCAAAAGTGTAACGTGAGACTTACTTTCCATGAGAGTGCAGGTTGCTGTAAATAAAAAAATCCTTAAGGAAGAACGTTTTGTTCAAAATGAGCCCAGTGAAGTGAATGTAATGCAAATAGAAGATAGAACACTACAGCACAGTACAGGCCCTTCGGCCCACAATGTTGTGCCGACATTTTATCCTGCTCTGAGATCTATCTAACCCTTCCCTCCCACATAGCTCTCTATTTCTCTATCATTCATGTGTCTATCTAAGAGTGTCTTAAATATCCCTAATTTATCTACCCCCACAACCTCTGCCGGCAGTGCGTTCCACGCACCCACCACTCTCTGTGTAAAAAACTTACCTCTGACATCCCCCTTATACCTCCCTCCAATCACCTTAAAATTATGTCCCCTCATGTGAGCCATTGTCACCCTGGGAAAAAGTCTCTGACTGTCCACTCGATCTATGCCTCTTATCATCTTGTTCACCTCTATCAAGTCACCTCTCATCCTCCTTCTCTCCAAAGAGAAAAGTCACAGGTCACTCAGCCTATCCTCATAAGACATGCTCTCCAATCCAGGCAGCATCCTGGTAAATCTCCTCTGCACCGTCTCAAAAGCTTCCACATCCTTCCTATAACGAGGCGACCAGAACTGAACACAATACACCAAGTGTGGTCTAACCAGAGTTTTATAGAGCTGCAACATTACCTGGCAACTTGAACTTGATATTAAAACACACAATATTAATTTTCACAATAAAAGGGCAAATGTAATCTTGCAGAAATTATGATCACACAAAGTGTACATAATTTATAATTGGTCAACAGGGATGCATTGTTGTTGTTAATTGAAATTGGTTCAACCAACACAAATTACAAGATGACTACAAAGAGGGGAGATTTACAGGGATGTTGCCGGGACTTGAGGGACTGAGTTATGGAGAGAGGTTGAACAGGTTGGGACTTTTTTCATTGGAACGTCGGAGAATGAGGGGTGATCTTGTAGAGCTGCATAAAATCATGAGGGGCATAGATAGAGTGAATGCACTCAGTCTTTTTCCCAGGGTTGGGGAATCAAGAACTAGGGGGCACAGGTTTAAGGTGAGAGGGGAGAGACTTAATAGGAACCTGAGGGGCAACTTTTTCACCCAGAGGGTGGTCAGTATATGGAACGAGCTGCCAGAGGAAGTGGTTGAGGCAGGTACATTAACAACATTTAAGAGGTACTTGAACAGGTACATGGATAGGAAAGGTTTAGAGGGATATGGGCCAAATTGGACAAATGGAACTAGCTTAGATGGGAATCTTGGTTGGCATGGACCAGTTGGGCTGAAGGGCCTGTTTCCATGCTGTATCACTCTAAAAAAGATGATTTGCTCTCTTGTCATAATTAAATTACTAGAATATCTGAGTTATTTGCTAGTTGAAAAGGGTTGTGTTAGTTGAGCTCCATCAACAACATTAACTTGGCATTTATATAGCACCTTGAGTGTAGTAAGACAACTGAAGGCACAGTTCAGGAGGACAATCAGGTAAAATTAACACCAAGGCAAAGAAGGAAACATTAGGTATGTGATGAAAGCTCGACCAATGAGATAGGTTTTAAGGAGGATCGTAACAGGGGAGAGAGACGTAGCAAGGATCCGGGGCAAACCAACCCTCTGTAATCTCATAGCCTGGTGTATGAGACCCCAGCCACCCTGGTCATTCTCTCTTCTCCCCTCTCCCATCAGGCAGAAGATACAGGAGCCTGAGGGCACGTATCACCAGGCTTAAGGACAGCTTCTATCCCACTGTGATAAGATGATTGAACGGTTCCCTTATACATTGAGATGGGCTCTTGACCTCACAATCTACCTTGTTGTGACCTTGCACCTTATTGTCTACCTGCACTGCACTTCCCTATAGCTGTGACTCTTTACTCTGTACTGTTATTGTTTTTACCTGTACTACCTCAATGCACTCTGTACTAACTCAATGTAACTGCACTGGGTAATGAATTGATCTGTATGATCGGTATGCAAGTTTTTCACTGTACCTCGGTACAAGTGACAATAATAAACCGATACCAATACCAATCTCATACTTGATCATCAGTGTACATTACATAGTCAACTATAGATCAATGAG